>NW_026529602.1:0-90773 GCF_028500815.1 Rissa tridactyla
CTTCGGGCGTGGGAGCTGTCACCAGAGCCGTGGGCCCTACCGGAAAATGCTTCGCAGGCTGGCGTGGCGGCGCCACGTGGTCGCAGGTGTCGCGGAGGGTGACGGCCGCCGGAAAGCCCGCAGCCCCACGGGCTGTGGGGCCACGCGAGCGGGCTGCCAAAGAGCTTTCCAACGAGGCACGGCTTTCCCTCCTGGCTCTTCGGGCGTGGGAGCTGTCGCCAGAGCCGCGGCCCTACCGGAAAATGCTTCGCAGGCTGGCGCAGCGGCGTCGCGTGGGCGCCGGTGTCGCCGAGGCTGACAGCCGCCGGAAAGCCCGCAGCCCCACGGGCTGTGGGGCCACGCGAGCGGCTGCCAAAGAGCTTTCCAACGAGGCACGGCTTTCCCTCCTGGCTCTTCGGGCATGGGAGCCGTCGCCAGAGCCGCGGGCGTACCGGAAAATGCTTCGCAGGCTGGCGCGGCTGCGCCACGTGGTCGCAGGTGTCGCCGAGGCTGACGGCCGCCGGAAAGCCCGCAGCCCCACGGGCTGTGGGGCCACGCGAGCGGCTGCCAAAGAGCTTTCCAACGAGGCACGGCTTTCCCTCCTGGCTCTTCGGGCGTGGGGAGCTGTCACCAGAGCCGCGGCCCTACCGGAAAATGCTTCGCAGGCTGGCGTGGCGGCGCCACGTGGGCGCCAGTGTCGCCGAGGCTGACGGCCGCCGGAAAGCCCGCAGCCCCACGGGCTGTGGGGCCACGCGAGCGGCTGCCAAAGAGCTTTCCAACGAGGCACGGCTTTCCCTCCTGGCTCTTCGGGCGTGGGAGCTGTCGCCAGAGCTGCGGCCCGACCGGAAAATGCTTCGCAGGCTGGCGCGGCTGCGCCACGTGGTTGCAGGGTGTCGCCGAGGCTGACGGCCGCCGGAAAGCCCGCAGCCCCACGGGCTGTGGGGCCACGCGAGCGGCTGCCAAAGAGCTTTCCAACGAGGCACGGCTTTCCCTCCTGGCTCTTCGGGCGTGGGAGCTGTCACCAGAGCCGTGGCCCTACCGGAAAATGCTTCGCAGGCTGGCGTGGCGGCGCCACGTGGGCGCCAGCGTCGTCGAGGCTGACGGCCGCCGGAAAGCCCGCAGTCCCAGGGGCTGTGGGGCCACGTGAGGGGCTGCCAAAGAGCTTTCCAATGAGGCACGGCTTTCCCTCCTGGCTCTTCGGGCGTGGGACCTGTCACCAGAGCCGTGGCCCTACCGGAAAATGCTTCGCAGGCTGGCGTGGCGGCGCCACGTGGTCGCAGGTGTCGCCGAGGCTGACGGCCGCCGGAAAGCCCGCAGCCCCACGGCCTGTGGGGCCACGCGAGCGGCTGCCAAAGAGCTTTCCAACAAGGCACGGCTTTCCCTCCTGGCTCTTCGGGCGTGGGAGCTGTCACCAGAGCCGCGGCCCTACCGGAAAATGCTTCGCAGGCTGGCGCGGGGCGCGCGGGGGCGCACGTAGTCGCAGGTGTCGCCGAGGCTGACGGCCGCCGGAAAGCCCGCAGCCCCAGGGGGCTGTGGGGCCACGCGAGCGGCTGCCAAAGAGCTTTCCAACGAGGCACGGCTTTCCCTCCTGGCTCTTCGGGCGTGGGAGCTGTCGCCAGAGCCGCGGCCCTACCGGAAAATGCTTCGCAGGCTGGCGCGACGGCGCCACGTGGGCGCCGGTGTCGCCGAGGCTGACGGCCGCCGGAAACCTGCAGCCCCACGGGCTGTGGGGCCACGCGAGCGGCTGCCAAAGAGCTTTCCAAGGAGGCACGGCTTTCCCTCCTGGCTCTTCGGGCGTGGGAGCTGTCGCCAGAGCCGCGGCCCTACCGGAAAATGCTTCGCAGGCTGGCGCAGCGGCGCCACATGGGCGCCGGTATCGCCGAGGCTGACAGCCGCCGGAAAGCCCGCAGCCCCACGGGCTGTGGGGCCACGCGAGCGGCTGCCAAAGAGCTTTCCAACGAGGCACGGCTTTCCCTCCTGGCTCTTCGGGCATGGGAGCTGTCGCCAGAGCCGCGGGCGTACCGGAAAATGCTTCGCAGGCTGGCGCGGCTGCGCCACGTGGTCGCAGGTTTCGCCGAGGCTGACGGCCGCCGGAAAGCCCCGCAGCCCCACGGGCTGTGGGGCCACGCGAGCGGCTGCCAAAGAGCTTTCCAACGAGGCACGGCTTTCCCTCCTGGCTCTTCGGGCGTGGGAGCTGTCACCAGAGCCGCGGCCCCTACCGGAAAATGCTTCGCAGGCTGGCGTGGGCGGCGCCACGTGGGCGCCAGTGTCGCCGAGGCTGACGGCCGCCGGAAAGCCCGCAGCCCCACGGGCTGTGGGGCCACGCGAGCGGCTGCCAAAGAGCTTTCCAACGAGGCAACGGCTTTCCCTCCTGGCTCTTCGGGCGTGGGAGCTGTCGCCAGAGCCGCGGCCCCTACCGGAAAATGCTTCGCAGGCTGGCGCGGCTGCGCCACGTGGTCGCAGGTGTCGCCGAGGCTGACGGCCGCCGGAAAGCCCGCAGCCCCACGGGCTGTGGGGCCACGCGAGCGGCTGCCAAAGAGCTTTCCAACGAGGCACGGCTTTCCCCTCCTGGCTCTTCGGGCATGGGAGCTGTCGCCAGAAGCCGCGGCCCTACCAGAAAATTCTTTGCAGGATGGCGCGCCGGCGCCACGTGGGCGCTGGTGTCGCTGAGGCTGATGTCCCGCCGGAAACCTGCAGCCCCACGGGTTGTGGGGCCACGCGAGCGGCTGCCAAAGAGCTTTCCAACGAGGCATGGCTTTCCCTCCTGGCTCTTCGGGCGTGGGAGCTGTCGCCAGAGCTGCGGCCCTACCGGAAAATGCTTCGCAGCTGGCGCGGCGGCGCCACGTGGTCGCAGGTGTCGCCGAGGCTGACGGCCGCCGGAAAGCCCGCAGCCCCACGGGCTGTGGGGCCACGCGAGCGGCTGCCAAAGAGCTTTCCAACGAGGCACGGCTTTCCCTCCTGGCTCTTCGGGCGTGGGAGCTGTCACCAGAGCCGCGGCCCTACCGGAAAATGCTTCACAGGCTGGCCTGGCGGCGCCACATGGGCGCCAGTGTCGCCGAGGGCTGACGGCCGCCGGAAAGCCCGCAGCCCCACGGGCTGTGGGGCCACGCGAGCGGCTGCCAAAGAGCTTTCCAACGAGGCACGGCTTTCCCTCCTGGCTCTTCGGGCGTGGGAGCTGTCGCCAGAGCCACGGCCCTACCGGAAAGTGCTTCGCAGGCTGGCGCGGCTGCGCCACGTGGTCGCAGGTGTCGCCGAGGCTGACGGCCGCCGGAAAGCCCGCAGCCCCACGGGCTGTGGGGGCCACGCGAGCGGCTGCCAAAGAGCTTTCCAAGGAGGCACGGCTTTCCCTCCTGGCTCTTCGGGCGTGGGAGCTGTCACCAGAGCCGTGGCCCTACGGGAAAATGCTTCGCAGGCTGGCGTGGCGGCGCCACGTGGTCGCAGGTGTCGCGGAGGCTGACGGCCGCCGGAAAGCCCGCAGCCCCACGGGCTGTGGGGGCCACGCGAGCGGCTGCCAAAGAGCTTTCCAACGAGGCACGGCTTTCCCTCCTGGCTCTTCGGGCGTGGGAGCTGTCGCCAGAGCCGCGGCCCTACCGGAAAATGCTTCGCAGGCTGGCGCAGCGGCGTCATGTGGGCGCCGGTGTCGCCGAGGCTGACAGCCGCCGGAAAGCCCGCAGCCCCACGGGCTGTGGGGCCACGCGAGCGGCTGCCAAAGAGCTTTCCAACGAGGCACGGCTTTCCCTCCTGGCTCTTCGGGCATGGGAGCTGTCGCCAGAGCCGCGGCCCTACCGGAAAATGCTTCGCAGGCTGGCGCGGCTGCGCCACGTGGTCGCAGGTGTCGCCGAGGCTGACGGCCGCCGGGAAAGCCCGCAGCCCCACGGGCTGTGGGGCCACGCGAGCGGCTGCCAAAGAGCTTTCCAACGAGGCACGGCTTTCCCCTCCTGGCTCTTCGGGCATGGGAGCTGTCGCCAGAGCCGCGGGGCGTACCGGACAAATGCTTCGCAGGCTGGCGCGGCTGCGCCACGTGGTCGCAGGTGTCGCGGAGGGTGACGGCCGCCGGAAAGCCCGCAGCCCCACGGGCTGTGGGGCCACGCGAGCGGCTGCCAAAGAGCTTTCCAACGAGGCACGGCTTTCCCTGCTGGCTCTTCGGGGCGTGGGAGCTGTCGCCAGAGCTGCGGCCCTACCGGAAAGTGCTTCGCAGTCTGGCCTGGCGGCGCCACGTGGGCGCCAGTGTCGCCGAGGCTGACGGCCGCCGGAAAGCCCGCAGCCCCACGGGCTGTGGGGCCACGCGAGCGGCTGCCAAAGAGCTTTCCAACGAGGCACGGCTTTCCCTCCTGGCTCTTCGGGCGTGGGAGCTGTCGCCAGAGCTGCGGCCCTACCGGAAAATGCTTCGCAGGCTGGCGCGGCTGCGCCACGTGGTCACAGGTGTCGCCGAGGTTGACGGCCGCCGGAAAGCCCGCAGCCCCACGGGCTGTGGGGCCACGCGAGCGGCTGCCAAAGAGCTTTCCAACGAGGCATGGCTTTCCCTCCTGGCTCTTCGGGCGTGGGAGCTGTCGCCAGAGCCGCGGCCCTACCGGAAAATGCTTCACAGGCTGGCGCAGTGGCGCCACGTGGGCACTGGTGTCGCCGAGGCTGACGGCCGCCGGAAAGCCCGCAGCCCCACGGGCTGTGGGGCCACGCGAGCGGCTGCCAAAGAGCTTTCCAACGAGGCACGGCTTTCCCTCCTGGCTCTTCGGGCGTGGGATCTGTCGCCAGAGCCGCGGCCCTACCGGGAAAAATGCTTCGCAGGCTGGCGTGGCGGCGCCACATGGGCGCCAGTGTCGCCGAGGCTTACGGCGGCCGGAAAGCCCGCAGCCCCACTGGCTGTGGGGCCACGCGAGCGGCTGCCAAAGAGCTTTCCAACGAGGCACGGCTTTCCCTCCTGGCTCTTCGGGCGTGGGAGCTGTCGCCAGAGCCGCGGCCGTACCGGAAAATGCTTCGCAGGCTGGCGCGGCGGCGCCACGTGGGCGCTGGTGTCGCCGAGGCTGATGGCCGCTGGAAAGCCCGCAGCCCCACGGGCTGTGGGGCCACGCGAGCGGCTGCCAAAGAGCTTTCCAACGAGGCACGGCTTTCCCTCCTGGCTCTTCGGGCGTGGGAGCTGTCACCAGAGCCGCGGCCCTACCGGAAAATGCTTCGCAGGCTGGCCGTGGGCGGCGCCACGTGTGGCACCGGTGTCGCCGAGGCTGACGGCCGCCGGAAAGCCCGCAGCCCCACGGGCTGTGGGGCCACGCGAGCGGCTGCCAAAGAGCTTTCCAAGGAGGCACGGCTTTCCCCTCGTGGCTCTTCGGGCGTGGGAGCTGTCGCCAGAGCCGCAGCCCTACCGGAAAATGCTTCGCAGGCTGGCGCAGTGGCGCCACGTGGGCGCCGATATCGCCGAGGCTGACGGCCGCCGGAAAGCCCGCAGCCCCACGGGCTGTGGGGCCACGCGGAGCGGCTGCCAAAGAGCTTTCCAACGAGGCACGGCTTTCCCTCCTGGCTCTTCTGGTTTGGGAGCTGTCGCCAGAGACGCGGCCCTACCGGAAAATGCTTCGCAGGCTGGCGCGGCAGCGCCACGTGGGCACTTGTGTCGCCGAGGCTGACGGCCGCCGGAAAGCCCGCAGCCCCACGGGCTGTGGGGCCACGCGAGCGGCTGCCAAAGAGCTTTCCAAGGAGGCACGGCTTTCCCTTCTGGCTCTTCGGGCGTGGGAGCTGTGGCCCAGAGCCGCGGCCCTACCGGAAAATGCTTCACAGGCTGGCGCAGCGGCGCCACGAGGTCGCAGGTGTCGCCGAGGCTGATGGCCGCCGGAAAGCCCGCAGCCCCACGGGCTGTGGGGCCACGCGAGCGGCTGCCAAAGAGCTTTCCAACGAGGCACGGCTTTACCTCCTGGCTCTTCGGGCGTGGGAGCTGTCGCCAGAGCTGCGGCCCTACCGGAAAATGCTTCACAGGCTGGCGTAGCGGCGCCACGTGGGCGCCGGTGTCGCCAAGGCTGATGGCTGCCGGAAAGCCTGCAGCCCCACGGATGTGGGGCCACGCGAGCGGCTGCCAAAGAGCTTTCCAACGAGGCACGGCTTTCCCTCCTGGCTCTTCTGTTTGGGAGCTGTCGCCAGAGCCGCGGCCCTACCGGAAAATGCTTCGCAGGCTAGCGCGGCAGCGCCACGTGGTCGTAGGTGTTGCCGAGGCTGACAGCCGCCGGAAAGCCCGCAGCCCCACGGGCTGTGGGGCCACGCGAGCGGCTGCCAAAGAGCTTTCCAACGAGGCACGGCTTTCCCTTCTGGCTCTTCGGGCGTGGGAGCTGTCGCCAGAGCCGCGGCCCTACCGGAAAATGCTTCACAGGCTGGCGTAGCGGCGCCACGTGGGCGCCGGTGTCGCCGAGGCTGATGTCTGCCGGAAAGCCCGCAGCCCCACGGGCTGTGGGGCCACGCGAGCGGCTGCCAAAGAGCTTTCCAACGAGGCACGGCTTTCCCTCCTGGCTCTTCGGGCGTGGGAGCTGTCGCCAGAGCCGCGGCCCTACCGGAAAATGCTTCGCAGGCTGGCGTGGCGGCGCCACGTGGGCACCGGTGTCGCCGAGGCTGACGGCCGCCGGAAAGCCCGCAGCCCCCACGGGCTGTGGGGCCACGCGAGCGGCTGCCAAAGAGCTTTCCAACGAGGCACGGCTTTCCCCTTCTGGCTCTTCGGGCGTGGGAGCTGTGGCCAGAGCCGCGGCCCTACCGGAAAATGCTTCACAGGCTGGCGCAGCGGCGACACGAGGTCGCAGGTGTCGCCGAGGCTCATGGCCGCCGGAAAGCCCGCAGCCCCACGGGCTGTGGGGCCACGCGAGCAGCTGCCAAAGAGCTTTCCAACGAGGCACGGCTTTAACTCCTGGCTCTTCGGGCGTGGGAGCTGTCGCCAGAGCTGCGGCCCTACCGGAAAAATGCTTCACAGGCTGGCGTAGCGGCGCCACGTGGGCGCCGGTGTCGCCAAGGCTGATGGCTGCCGGAAAGCCTGCAGCCCCACGGGATGTGGGGCCACGCGAGCGGCTGCCAAAGAGCTTTCCAACGAGGCACGGCTTTCCCTCCTGTCTCTTCTGGTTTGGGAGCTGTCGCCAGAGCCGCGGCCCTACCGGAAAATGCTTCGCAGGCTAGCGCGGCAGCGCCACGTGGGCACTTCTGTCGCCGAGGCTGACGGCCGCCGGGAAAGCCCGCAGCCCCACGGGCTGTGGGGCCACGCGAGCGGCTGCCAAAGAGCTTTCCAAGGAGGCACGGCTTTCCTTCTGGCTCTTCGGGCGTGGGAGCTGTCGCCAGAGCTGCGGCCCTACCGGAAAATGCTTTGCAGGCTGGCGCGGCGGCGCCACGTGGTCGTAGGTGTCGCCGAGGCTGATGGCCGCCGGAAAGCCCGCAGCCCCACGGGCTGTGGGGCCACGTGAGCGGCTGCCAAAGAGCTTTCCAACAAGGCACGGCTTTCCCTCCTGGCTCTTCGGGCGTGGGAGCTGTCGCCAGAGCTGCGGCCCCTACCGGAAAATGCTTCACAGGCTGGCGTAGCGGCGCCACGTGGGGCGCCGGTGTCGCCGAGGCTGATGTCTGCCGGAAAGCCCGCAGCCCACGGGATCTGGGGCCACACGAGCGGCTGCCAAAGAGCTTTCCAAGGAGGCACAGCTTTCCCTCCTGACTCTTCGGGCATGGGAGCTGTCGCCAGAGCCGCGGCCCTACCGGAAAATGCTTCGCAGGCTGGCGTGGCGTCGCCACGTGGGCACTGGTGTCGCCGAGGCTGATGGCCGCTGGAAAGCCCGCAGCCCCACGGGCTGTGGGGCCACGCGAGCGGCTGCCAAAGAGCTTTCCAACAAGGCACGGCTTTCCCTCCTGGCTCTTCGGGCGTGGGAGCTGTCGCCAGAGCCGCGGCCCTACCGGAAAATGCTTCGCAGGCTGGCGCAGCGGCGTCACGTGGGGCGCCGGTATTGCCGAGGCTAACAGCCGCCGGGAAAGCCCCGCAGCCCCACGGGCTGTGGGGCCACGCGAGCGGCTGCCAAAGAGCTTTCCAACGAGGCACGGCTTTCCCTCCTGGCTCTTCGGGCGTGGGAGCTGTCGCCAGAGACGCGGCCCTACCGGAAAATGCTTCGCAGGCTGGCGTGGCAGCGCCACATGGGCGCCAGTGTCGCCGAGGCTGACGGCCGCCGGAAAGCCCGCAGCCCCACGGGCTGTGGGGCCACGCGAGCGGCTGCCAAAGAGCTTTCCAACGAGGCACGGCTTTCCCTCCTGGCTCTTCGGGCGTGGGAGCTGTCGCCAGAGCCGCGGCCCTACTGGAAAATGCTTCGCAGGATGGCATGGCGGCGCCACGTGGTCGCAGGTGTCGCGGAGGCTGACGGGCGCCGGAAAGCCCGCAGCCCCACGGGCTGTGGGGCCATGCGAGTGTCTGCCAAAGAGCTTTCCAAGGAGGCACGGCTTTCCCTCCTGGCTCTTCGGGCGTGGGAGCTGTCGCCAGATCCGCGGCCGTACCGCAAAATGCTTCGCAGGCTGGCGCGGCTGCGCCAGGTGGGCGCTGGTGTCGCCGAGGCTGATGGCCCGCTTGAAAGCCCGCAGCCCCCACGGGCTGTGGGGCCACGCGAGCGGCTGCCAAAGAGCTTTCCAACGAGGCACGGCTTTCCCTCCTGGCTCTTCGGGCGTGGGAGCTGTCGCCAGAGCCGCGGCCCTACGGAAAATGCTTCGCAGACTGGCGCGGCGGCGCCACGTGGTCGCAGGTGTCGCCGAGGCTGACGGCCGCCGGAAAGCCCGCAGCCCCACGGGCTGTGGGGCCACGCGAGCGGCTGCCAAAGAGCTTTCCAACGAGGCACGGCTTTCCCTCCTGGCTCTTCGGGCGTGGGAGCTGTCACCAGAGCCGTGGCCCTACGGGAAAATGCTTCGCAGGCTGGCGTAGGCGGCGCCACGTGGTCGCAGGTGTCGCGGAGGCTGACAGCCGCCGGAAAGCCCGCAGCCCCACGGGCTGTGGGGCCACGCGAGCGGCTGCCAAAGAGCTTTCCAACGAGGCACGGCTTTCCCTCCTGGCTCTTCGGGCATGGGAGCTGTCGCCAGAGCCGCGGCCCTACCGGAAAATGCTTCGCAGGCTGGCGCGGCTGCGCCACGTGGTCGCAGGTGTCGCCGAGGCTGACGGCCGCCGGAAAGCCCGCAGCCCCACGGGCTGTGGGGCCACGCGAGCGGCTGCCAAAGAGCTTTCCAACGAGGCACGGCTTTCCCTCCTGGCTCTTCGGGCATGGGAGCTGTCGCCAGAGCCGCGGCCCTACCAGAAAATGCTTTGCAGGCTGGCGCGCCGGCGCCACGTGGGCGCTGGTGTCGCCGAGGCTGATGTCCGCCGGAAACCTGCAGCCCCACGGGCTGTGGGGCCACGCGAGCGGCTGCCAAAGAGCTTTCCAACGAGGCACGGCTTTCCCTCCTGGCTCTTCGGGCGTGGGACCTGTCACCAGAGCCGTGGCCCTACCGGAAAATGCTTCGCAGGCTGGCGTGGCGGCGCCACGTGGGCGCCAGTGTCGCCGAGGCTGACGGCCGCCGGAAAGCCCGCAGCCCCACGGGCTGTGGGGCCACGCGAGCGGCTGCCAAAGAGCTTTCCAACGAGGCACGGCTTTCCCTCCTGGCTCTTCGGGCGTGGGAGCTGTCACCAGAGCCGCGGCCCTACCGGAAAATGCTTCGCAGGCTGGCCTGGCGGCGCCACGTGGTCGCAGGTGTCGCCGAGGCTGACGGCCGCCGGAAAGCCCGCAGCCCCACGGGCTGTGGGGCCACGCGAGCGGCTGCCAAAGAGCTTTCCAACGAGGCACGGCTTTCCCTCCTGGCTCTTCGGGCGTGGGAGCTGTCGCCAGAGCCGCGGCCCTACCGGAAAATGCTTCGCAGGCTGGCGCGGCTGCGCCACGTAGTCGCAGGTGTCGCCGAGTCTGACGGCCGCCGGAAAGCCCGCAGCCCCACGGGCTGTGGGGCCACGCGAGCGGCTGCCAAAGAGCTTTCCAACAAGGCACGGCTTTCCCTCCTGGCTCTTCGGGCGTGGGAGCTGTCGCCAGAGCCGCGGCCCTACCGGAAAATGCTTCGCAGGCTGGCGCAGCGGCGTCACGTGGGCGCCGGTATTGCCGAGGCTAACAGCCGCCGGAAAGCCCGCAGCCCCACGGGCTGTGGGGCCACGCGAGCGGCTGCCAAAGAGCTTTCCAACGAGACACGGCTTTCCCTCCTGGCTCTTCGGGCGTGGGAGCTGTCGCCAGAGCCGCGGGCGTACCGGAAAATGCTTCGCAGGCTGGCGCGGCTGCGCCACGTGGTCGCAGGTTTCGCCGAGGCTGACGGCTGCCGGAAAGCCCGCAGCCCCACGGGCTGTGGGGCCACGCGAGCGGCTGCCAAAGAGCTTTCCAACGAGGCACGGCTTTCCCTCCTGGCTCTTCGGGCGTGGGAGCTGTCACCAGAGCCGCGGCCCTACGGGAAAATGCTTCGCAGGCTGGCGTGGCGGCGCCACGTGGTCGCCAGTGTCGCCGAGGCTGACGGCCGCCGGAAAGCCCGCAGCCCCACGGGCTGTGGGGCCACGCGAGCGGCTGCCAAAGAGCTTTCCAACAAGGCACGGCTTTCCCTCCTGGCTCTTCGGGCGTGGGAGCTGTCGCCAGAGCCGCGGCCCTACCGGAAAATGCTTCGCAGGCTGGCGCAGCGGCGTCACGTGGGCGCCGGTATCGCCGAGGCTGACAGCCGCCGGAAAGCCCGCAGCCCCACGGGCTGTGGGGCCACGCGAGCGGCTGCCAAAGAGCTTTCCAACGAGGCACGGCTTTCCCTCCTGGCTCTTCGGGCGTGGGAGCTGTCGCCAGAGCCGCGGCCCTACCGGAAAATGCTTCGCAGGCTGGCGCGGCTGCGCCACGTGGTCGCAGGTTTCGCCGAGGCTGACGGCTGCCGGAAAGCCCGCAGCCCCACGGGCTGTGGGGCCACGCGAGCGGCTGCCAAAGAGCTTTCCAACGAGGCACGGCTTTCCCTCCTGGCTCTTCGGGCGTGGGAGCTGTCACCAGAGCCGCGGCCCTACCGGAAAATGCTTCGCAGGCTGGCGTGGCGGCGCCACGTGGGCGCCAGTGTCGCCGAGGCTGACGGCCGCCCGAAAGCCCGCAGCCCCACGGGCTGTGGGGCCACGTGAGCGGCTGCCAAAGAGCTTTCCAATGAGGCACGGCTTTCCCTCCTGGCTCTTCGGGCGTGGGACCTGTCACCAGAGCCGTGGCCCTACCGGAAAATGCTTCGCAGGCTGGCGTGGCGGCGCCACGTGGGCGCCGGTGTCGCCGAGGCTGACGGCCGCCGGAAAGCCCGCAGCCCCACGGGCTGTGGGGCCACGCGAGCGGCTGCCAAAGAGCTTTCCAACGAGGCACGGCTTTCCCTCCTGGCTCTTCGGGCGTGGGAGCTGTCGCCAGAGACGCGGCCCTACCGGAAAATGCTTCGCAGGCTGGCGTGGCAGCGCCACATGGGCGCCAGTGTCGCCGAGGCTGACGGCCGCCGGAAAGCCCGCAGCCCCACGGGCTGTGGGGCCACGCGAGCGGCTGCCAAAGAGCTTTCCAACGAGGCACGGCTTTCCCTCCTGGCTCTTCGGGCGTGGGAGCTGTCGCCAGAGCCGCGGCCCTACTGGAAAATGCTTCGCAGGATGGCATGGCGGCGCCACGTGGTCGCAGGTGTCGCGGAGGCTGACGGGCGCCGGAAAGCCCGCAGCCCCACGGGCTGTGGGGCCATGCGAGTGTCTGCCAAAGAGCTTTCCAAGGAGGCACGGCTTTCCCTCCTGGCTCTTCGGGCGTGGGAGCTGTCGCCAGATCCGCGGCCGTACCGCAAAATGCTTCGCAGGCTGGCGCGGCTGCGCCAGGTGGGCGCTGGTGTCGCCGAGGCTGATGGCCGCTTGAAAGCCCGCAGCCCCACGGGCTGTGGGGCCACGCGAGCGGCTGCCAAAGAGCTTTCCAACGAGGCACGGCTTTCCCTCCTGGCTCTTCGGGCGTGGGAGCTGTCGCCAGAGCCGCGGCCCTACCGGAAAATGCTTCGCAGACTGGCGCGGCGGCGCCACGTGGTCGCAGGTGTCGCCGAGGCTGACGGCCGCCGGAAAGCCCGCAGCCCCACGGGCTGTGGGGCCACGCGAGCGGCTGCCAAAGAGCTTTCCAACGAGGCACGGCTTTCCCTCCTGGCTCTTCGGGCGTGGGAGCTGTCACCAGAGCCGTGGCCCTACGGGAAAATGCTTCGCAGGCTGGCGTGGCGGCGCCACGTGGTCGCAGGTGTCGCGGAGGCTGACAGCCGCCGGAAAGCCCGCAGCCCCACGGGCTGTGGGGCCACGCGAGCGGCTGCCAAAGAGCTTTCCAACGAGGCACGGCTTTCCCTCCTGGCTCTTCGGGCATGGGAGCTGTCGCCAGAGCCGCGGCCCTACCGGAAAATGCTTCGCAGGCTGGCGCGGCTGCGCCACGTGGTCGCAGGTGTCGCCGAGGCTGACGGCCGCCGGAAAGCCCGCAGCCCCACGGGCTGTGGGGCCACGCGAGCGGCTGCCAAAGAGCTTTCCAACGAGGCACGGCTTTCCCTCCTGGCTCTTCGGGCATGGGAGCTGTCGCCAGAGCCGCGGCCCTACCAGAAAATGCTTTGCAGGCTGGCGCGCCGGCGCCAGGTGGGCGCTGGTGTCGCCGAGGCTGATGTCCGCCGGAAACCTGCAGCCCCACGGGCTGTGGGGCCACGCGAGCGGCTGCCAAAGAGCTTTCCAACGAGGCACGGCTTTCCCTCCTGGCTCTTCGGGCGTGGGAGCTGTCGCCAGAGCCGCGGCCCTACCGGAAAATGCTTCGCAGGCTGGCGCGGCGGCGCCACGTGGTCGCAGGTGTCGCCGAGGCTGACGGCCACCGGAAAGCCCGCAGCCCCACGGGCTGTGGGGCCACGCGAGCGGCTGCCAAAGAGATTTCCAACGAGGCACGGCTTTCCCTCCTGGCTCTTCGGGCGTGGGAGCTGTCACCAGAGCCGCGGCCCTACCGGAAAATGCTTCGCAGGCTGGCGTGGCGGCGCCACGTGGGCGCCAGTGTCGCCGAGGCTGACGGCCGCTAGAAAGCCCGCAGCCCCACGGGCTGTGGGGCCACGCGAGCGGCTGCCAAAGAGCTTTCCAACGAGGCACGGCTTTCCCTCCTGGCTCTTCGGGCGTGGGAGCTGTCGCCAGAGCCGCGGCCCTACCGGAAAATGCTTCGCAGGCTGGCGCGCCGGCGCCACGTGGGCGCTGGTGTCGCCGAGGCTGATGTCCGCCGGAAACCTGCAGCCCCACGGGCTGTGGGGCCACGCGAGCGGCTGCCAAAGAGCTTTCCAACGAGGCACGGCTTTCCCTCCTGGCTCTTCGGGCGTGGGAGCTGTCGCCAGAGCCGCGGCCCTACCGGAAAATGCTTCGCAGGCTGGCGCGGCGGCGCCACGTGGTCGCAGGTGTCGCCGAGGCTGACGGCCACCGGAAAGCCCGCAGCCCCACGGGCTGTGGGGCCACGCGAGCGGCTGCCAAAGAGATTTCCAACGAGGCACGGCTTTCCCTCCTGGCTCTTCGGGCGTGGGAGCTGTCACCAGAGCCGCGGCCCTACCGGAAAATGCTTCGCAGGCTGGCGTGGCGGCGCCACGTGGGCGCCAGTGTCGCCGAGGCTGACGGCCGCTAGAAAGCCCGCAGCCCCACGGGCTGTGGGGCCACGCGAGCGGCTGCCAAAGAGCTTTCCAACGAGGCACGGCTTTCCCTCCTGGCTCTTCGGGCGTGGGAGCTGTCGCCAGAGCCGCGGCCCTACCGGAAAATGCTTCGCAGGCTGGCGCGGCTGCGCCACGTGGTCGCAGGTGTCGCCGAGGCTGACGGCCGCCGGAAAGCCCGCAGCCCCACGGGCTGTGGGGCCACGCGAGCGGCTGCCAAAGAGCTTTCCAAGGAGGCACGGCTTTCCCTCGTGGCTCTTCGGGCGTGGGAGCTGTCACCAGAGCCGTGGCCCTACCGGAAAATGCTTCGCAGGCTGGCGTGGCGGCGCCACGTGGTCGCAGGTGTCGCGGAGGGTGACGGCCGCCGGAAAGCCCGCAGCCCCACGGGCTGTGGGGCCACGCGAGCGGCTGCCAAAGAGCTTTCCAACGAGGCACGGCTTTCCCTCCTGGCTCTTCGGGCGTGGGAGCTGTCGCCAGAGCCGCGGCCCTACCGGAAAATGCTTCGCAGGCTGGCGCAGCGGCGTCGCGTGGGCGCCGGTGTCGCCGAGGCTGACAGCCGCCGGAAAGCCCGCAGCCCCACGGGCTGTGGGGCCACGCGAGCGGCTGCCAAAGAGCTTTCCAACGAGGCACGGCTTTCCTCCTGGCTCTTCGGGCATGGGAGCTGTCGCCAGAGCCGCGGGCGTACCGGAAAATGCTTCGCAGGCTGGCGCGGCTGCGCCACGTGGTCGCAGGTGTCGCCGAGGCTGACGGCCGCCGGAAAGCCCGCAGCCCCACGGGCTGTGGGGCCACGCGAGCGGCTGCCAAAGAGCTTTCCAACGAGGCACGGCTTTCCCTCCTGGCTCTTCGGGCGTGGGAGCTGTCACCAGAGCCGCGGCCCCTACCGGAAAATGCTTCGCAGGCTGGCGCAGCGGCGCCACGTGGGCGCCAGTGTCGCCGAGGCTGACGGCCGCCGGAAAGCCCGCAGCCCCACGGGCTGTGGGGCCACGCGAGCGGCTGCCAAAGAGCTTTCCAACGAGGCACGGCTTTCCCTCCTGGCTCTTCGGGCGTGGGAGCTGTCGCCAGAGCTGCGGCCCGACCGGAAAATGCTTCGCAGGCTGGCGCGGCTGCGCCACGTGGTTGCAGTGTCGCCGAGGCTGACGGCCGCCGGAAAGCCCGCAGCCCCACGGGCTGTGGGGCCACGCGAGCGGCTGCCAAAGAGCTTTCCAACGAGGCACGGCTTTCCCTCCTGGCTCTTCGGGCGTGGGAGCTGTCACCAGAGCCGTGGCCCTACCGAAAATGCTTCGCAGGCTGGCGTGGCGGCGCCACGTGGGCGCCAGCGTCGTCGAGGCTGACGGCCGCCGGAAAGCCCGCAGTCCCAGGGGCTGTGGGGCCACGTGAGGGGCTGCCAAAGAGCTTTCCAATGAGGCACGGCTTTCCCTCCTGGCTCTTCGGGCGTGGGGACCTGTCACCAGAGCCGTGGCCCTACCGGAAAATGCTTCGCAGGCTGGCGTGGCGGCGCCACGTGGTCGCAGGTGTCGCCGAGGCTGACGGCCGCCGGAAAGCCCGCAGCCCCACGGCCTGTGGGGCCACGCGAGCGGCTGCCAAAGAGCTTTCCAACAAGGCACGGCTTTCCCTCCTGGCTCTTCGGGCGTGGGAGCTGTCACCAGAGCCGCGGCCCTAACCGGAAAATGCTTCGCAGGCTGGCGCGGGGGCGCCACGTAGTCGCAGGTGTCGCCGAGGCTGACGGCCGCCGGAAAGCCCCGCAGCCCCAGGGGCTGTGGGGCCACGCGAGCGGCTGCCAAAGAGCTTCCAACGAGGCACGGCTTTCCCTCCTGGCTCTTCGGGCGTGGGAGCTGTCGCCAGAGCCGCGGCCCTACCGGAAAATGCTTCGCAGGCTGGCGCGACGGCGCCACGTGGGCGCCGGTGTCGCCGAGGCTGACGGCCGCCGGAAACCTGCAGCCCCACGGGCTGTGGGGCCACGCGAGCGGCTGCCAAAGAGCTTTCCAAGGAGGCACGGCTTTCCCTCCTGGCTCTTCGGGCGTGGGAGCTGTCGCCAGAGCCGCGGCCCCTACCGGAAAATGCTTCGCAGGCTGGCGCAGCGGCGCCACATGGGCGCCGGTATCGCCGAGGCTGACAGCCGCCGGAAAGCCCGCAGCCCCACGGGCTGTGGGGCCACGCGAGCGGCTGCCAAAGAGCTTTCCAACGAGGCACGGCTTTCCCTCCTGGCTCTTCGGGCATGGGAGCTGTCGCCAGAGCCGCGGGCGTACCGGAAAATGCTTCGCAGGCTGGCGCGGCTGCGCCACGTGGTCGCAGGTTTCGCCGAGGCTGACGGCCGCCGGAAAGCCCGCAGCCCCACGGGCTGTGGGGGCCACGCGAGCGGCTGCCAAAGAGCTTTCCAACGAGGCACGGCTTTCCCTCCTGGCTCTTCGGGCGTGGGAGCTGTCACCAGAGCCGCGGCCCTACCGGAAAATGCTTCGCAGGCTGGCGTGGCGGCGCCACGTGGGCGCCAGTGTCGCCCGAGGCTGACGGCCGCCGGAAAGCCCGCAGCCCCACGGGCTGTGGGGCCACGCGAGCGGCTGCCAAAGAGCTTTCCAACGAGGCACGGCTTTCCCTCCTGGCTCTTCGGGCGTGGGAGCTGTCGCCAGAGCCGCGGCCCTACCGGAAAATGCTTCGCAGGCTGGCGCGGCTGCGCCACGTGGTCGCAGGTGTCGCCGAGGCTGACGGCCGCCGGAAAGCCCGCAGCCCCACGGGCTGTGGGGCCACGCGAGCGGCTGCCAAAGAGCTTTCCAACGAGGCACGGCTTTCCCTCCTGGCTCTTCGGGCATGGGAGCTGTCGCCAGAGCCGCGGCCCTACAGAAAATTCTTTGCAGGATGGCGCGCCGGCGCCACGTGGGCGCTGGTGTCGCTGAGGCTGATGTCCGCCGGAAACCTGCAGCACCACGGGTTGTGGGGCCACGCGAGCGGCTGCCAAAGAGCTTTCCAACGAGGCATGGCTTTCCCTCTGGCTCTTCGGGCGTGGGAGCTGTCGCCAGAGCTGCGGCCCTACCGGAAAATGCTTCGCAGGCTGGCGCGGCGGCGCCACGTGGTCGCAGGTGTCGCCGAGGCTGACGGCCGCCGGAAAGCCCGCAGCCCCACGGGCTGTGGGGGCCACGCGAGCGGCTGCCAAAGAGCTTTCCAACGAGGCACGGCTTTCCCTCCTGGCTCTTCGGGCGTGGGAGCTGTCACCAGAGCCGCGGCCCTACCGGAAAATGCTTCACAGGCTGGCCTGGCGGCGCCACATGGGCGCCAGTGTCGCCGAGGCTGACGGCCGCCGGAAAGCCCGCAGCCCCACGGGCTGTGGGGCCACGCGAGCGGCTGCCAAAGAGCTTTCCAACGAGGCACGGCTTTCCCTCCTGGCTCTTCGGGCGTGGGAGCTGTCGCCAGAGCCACGGCCCTACCGGAAAGTGCTTCTCAGGCTGGCGCGGCTGCGCCACGTGGTCGCAGGTGTCGCCGAGGCTGACGGCCGCCGGAAAAGCCCGCAGCCCCACGGGCTGTGGGGCCACGCGAGCGGCTGCCAAAGAGCTTTCCAAGGAGGCACGGCTTTCCCTCCTGGCTCTTCGGGCGTGGGAGCTGTCACCAGAGCCGTGGCCCTACGGGAAAATGCTTCGCAGGCTGGCGTGGCGGCGCCACGTGGGCGCAGGTGTCGCGGAGGCTGACGGCCGCCGGAAAGCCCGCAGCCCCACGGGCTGTGGGGCCACGCGAGCGGCTGCCAAAGAGCTTTCCAACGAGGCACGGCTTTCCCTCCTGGCTCTTCGGGCGTGGGAGCTGTCGCCAGAGCCGCGGCCCTACCGGAAAATGCTTCGCAGGCTGGCGCAGCGGCGTCATGTGGGCGCCGGTGTCGCCGAGGCTGACAGCCGCCGGAAAGCCCGCAGCCCCACGGGCTGTGGGGCCACGCGAGCGGCTGCCAAAGAGCTTTCCAACGAGGCACGGCTTTCCCTCCTGGCTCTTCGGGCATGGGAGCTGTCGCCAGAGCCGCGGCCCTACCGGAAAATGCTTCGCAGGCTGGCGCGGCTGCGCCACGTGGTCGCAGGTGTCGCCGAGGCTGACGGCCGCCGGAAAGCCCGCAGCCCCACGGGCTGTGGGGCCACGCGAGCGGCTGCCAAAGAGCTTTCCAACGAGGCACGGCTTTCCCTCCTGGCTCTTCGGGCATGGGAGCTGTCGCCAGAGCCGCGGGCGTACCGGAAAATGCTTCGCAGGCTGGCGCGGCTGCGCCACGTGGTCGCAGGTGTCGCGGAGGGTGACGGCCGCCGGAAAGCCCGCAGCCCCACGGGCTGTGGGGCCACGCGAGCGGCTGCCAAAGAGCTTTCCAACGAGGCACGGCTTTCCCTGCTGGCTCTTCGGGCGTGGGAGCTGTCGCCAGAGCTGCGGCCCTACCGGAAAGTGCTTCGCAGTCTGGCCTGGCGGCGCCACGTGGGCGCCAGTGTCGCCGAGGCTGACGGCCGCCGGAAAGCCCGCAGCCCCACGGGCTGTGGGGCCACGCGAGCGGCTGCCAAAGAGCTTTCCAACGAGGCACGGCTTTCCCTCCTGGCTCTTCGGGCGTGGGAGCTGTCGCCAGAGCTGCGGCCCTACCGGAAAATGCTTCGCAGGCTGGCGCGGCTGCGCCACGTGGTCACAGGTGTCGCCGAGGTTGACGGCCGCCGGAAAGCCCGCAGCCCCACGGGCTGTGGGGCCACGCGAGCGGCTGCCAAAGAGCTTTCCAACGAGGCATGGCTTTCCCTCCTGGCTCTTCGGGCGTGGGAGCTGTCGCCAGAGCCGCGGCCCTACCGGAAAATGCTTCACAGGCTGGCGCAGTGGCGCCACGTGGGCACTGGTGTCGCCGAGGCTGACGGCCGCCGGAAAGCCCGCAGCCCCACGGCTGTGGGGCCACGCGAGCGGCTGCCAAAGAGCTTTCCAACGAGGCACGGCTTTCCCTGCTGGCTCTTCGGGCGTGGGAG
Source organism: Rissa tridactyla (assembly GCF_028500815.1). Taxonomy (NCBI): domain Eukaryota; kingdom Metazoa; phylum Chordata; class Aves; order Charadriiformes; family Laridae; genus Rissa; species Rissa tridactyla. The sequence continues at coordinate 18,579 of NW_026529602.1, forward strand.
CTGTCGCCAGAGCTGCGGCCCTACCGGAAAGTGCTTCGCAGTCTGGCCTGGCGGCGCCACGTGGGCGCCAGTGTCGCCGAGGCTGACGGCCGCCGGAAAGCCCGCAGCCCCACGGGCTGTGGGGCCACGCGAGCGGCTGCCAAAGAGCTTTCCAACGAGGCACGGCTTTCCCTCCTGGCTCTTCGGGCGTGGGATCTGTCGCCAGAGCCGCGGCCCTACCGGAAAATGCTTCGCAGGCTGGCGTGGCGGCGCCACGTGGGCGCCAGTGTCGCCGAGGCTTACGGCGGCCGGAAAGCCCGCAGCCCCACTGGCTGTGGGGCCACGCGAGCGGCTGCCAAAGAGCTTTCCAACGAGGCACGGCTTTCCCTCCTGGCTCTTCGGGCGTGGGAGCTGTCGCCAGAGCCGCGGCCGTACCGGAAAATGCTTCGCAGGCTGGCGCGGCGGCGCCACGTGGGCGCTGGTGTCGCCGAGGCTGATGGCCGCTGGAAAGCCCGCAGCCCCACGGGCTGTGGGGCCACGCGAGCGGCTGCCAAAGAGCTTTCCAACGAGGCACGGCTTTCCCTGCTGGCTCTTCGGGCGTGGGAGCTGTCGCCAGAGCTGCGGCCCTACCGGAAAGTGCTTCGCAGTCTGGCCTGGCGGCGCCACGTGGGCGCCAGTGTCGCCGAGGCTGACGGCCGCCGGAAAGCCCGCAGCCCCACGGGCTGTGGGGCCACGCGAGCGGCTGCCAAAGAGCTTTCCAACGAGGCACGGCTTTCCCTCCTGGCTCTTCGGGCGTGGGATCTGTCGCCAGAGCCGCGGCCCCTACCGGAAAATGCTTCGCAGGCTGGCGTGGCGGCGCCACGTGGGCGCCAGTGTCGCCGAGGCTTACGGCGGCCGGAAAGCCCCGCAGCCCCACTGGCTGTGGGGCCACGCGAGCGGCTGCCAAAGAGCTTTCCAACGAGGCACGGCTTTCCCTCCTGGCTCTTCGGGCGTGGGAGCTGTCGCCAGAGCCGCGGCCGTACCGGAAAATGCTTCGCAGGCTGGCGCGGCGGCGCCACGTGGGCGCTGGTGTCGCCGAGGCTGATGGCCGCTGGAAAGCCCGCAGCCCCACGGGCTGTGGGGCCACGCGAGCGGCTGCCAAAGAGCTTTCCAACGAGGCACAGCTTTCCCCTCCTGGCTCTTCGGGCGTGGGAGCTGTCACCAGAGCCGCGGGCCCTACCGGAAAATGCTTCGCAGGCTGGCGTGGCGGCGCCACGTGGGCACCGGTGTCGCCGAGGCTGACGGCCGCCGGAAAGCCCGCAGCCCCACGGGCTGTGGGGCCACGCGAGCGGCTGCCAAAGAGCTTTCCAAGGAGGCACGGCTTTCCCTCGTGGCTCTTCGGGCGTGGGAGCTGTCGCCAGAGCCGCAGCCCTACCGGAAAATGCTTCGCAGGCTGGCGCAGTGGCGCACGTGGGCGCCGATATCGCCGAGGCTGACGGCCGCCGGAAAGCCCGCAGCCCCACGGGCTGTGGGGCCACGCGAGCGGCTGCCAAAGAGCTTTCCAACGAGGCACGGCTTTCCCTCCTGGCTCTTCTGGTTTGGGAGCTGTCGCCAGAGACGCGGCCCTACCGGAAAATGCTTCGCAGGCTGGCGCGGCAGCGCCACGTGGGCACTTGTGTCGCCGAGGCTGACGGCCGCCGGAAAGCCCGCAGCCCCCACGGGCTGTGGGGCCACGCGAGCGGCTGCCAAAGAGCTTTCCAAGGAGGCACGGCTTTCCCTTCTGGCTCTTCGGGCGTGGGAGCTGTGGCCAGAGCCGCGGCCCTACCGGAAAATGCTTCACAGGCTGGCGCAGCGGCGCCACGAGGTCGCAGGTGTCGCCGAGGCTGATGGCCGCCGGAAAGCCCGCAGCCCCACGGGCTGTGGGGCCACGCGAGCGGCTGCCAAAGAGCTTTCCAACGAGGCACGGCTTTACCTCCTGGCTCTTCGGGCGTGGGAGCTGTCGCCAGAGCTGCGGCCCTACCGGAAAATGCTTCACAGGCTGGCGTAGCGGCGCCACGTGGGCGCCGGTGTCGCCAAGGCTGATGGCTGCCGGAAAGCCTGCAGCCCCACGGGATGTGGGGCCACGCGAGCGGCTGCCAAAGAGCTTTCCAACGAGGCACGGCTTTCCCTCCTGGCTCTTCTGGTTTGGGAGCTGTCGCCAGAGCCGCGGCCCTACCGGAAAATGCTTCGCAGGCTAGCGCGGCAGCGCACGTGGTCGTAGGTGTTGCCGAGGCTGACAGCCGCCGGAAAGCCCGCAGCCCCACGGGCTGTGGGGCCACGCGAGCGGCTGCCAAAGAGCTTTCCAACGAGGCACGGCTTTCCCTTCTGGCTCTTCGGGCGTGGGAGCTGTCGCCAGAGCCGCGGCCCTACCGGAAAATGCTTCACAGGCTGGCGTAGCGGCGCCACGTGGCGCCGGTGTCGCCGAGGCTGATGTCTGCCGGAAAGCCCGCAGCCCCACGGGCTGTGGGGCCACGCGAGCGGCTGCCAAAGAGCTTTCCAACGAGGCACGGCTTTCCCTCCTGGCTCTTCGGGCGTGGGAGCTGTCGCCCGAGCCGCGGCCCTACCGGAAAATGCTTCGCAGGCTGGCGTGGCGGCGCCACGTGGGCACCGGTGTCGCCGAGGCTGACGGCCGCCGGAAAGCCCGCAGCCCCACGGGCTGTGGGGCCACGCGAGCGGCTGCCAAAGAGCTTTCCAACGAGGCACGGCTTTCCCTTCTGGCTCTTCGGGCGTGGGAGCTGTGCCAGAGCCGCGGCCCTACCGGAAAATGCTTCACAGGCTGGCGCAGCGGCGACACGAGGTCGCAGGTGTCGCCGGAGGCTCATGGCCGCCGGAAAGCCCGCAGCCCCACGGGCTGTGGGGCCACGCGAGCAGCTGCCAAAGAGCTTTCCAACGAGGCACGGCTTTAACTCCTGGCTCTTCGGGCGTGGGAGCTGTCGCCAGAGCTGCGGCCCTACCGGAAAATGCTTCACAGGCTGGCGTAGCGGCGCCACGTGGGCGCCGGTGTCGCCAAGGCTGATGGCTGCCGGAAAGCCTGCAGCCCCACGGGATGTGGGGCCACGCGAGCGGCTGCCAAAGAGCTTTCCAACGAGGCACGGCTTTCCCTCCTGGCTCTTCTGGTTTGGGAGCTGTCGCCAGAGCCGCGGCCCTACCGGAAAATGCTTCGCAGGCTAGCGCGGCAGCGCCACGTGGGCACTTCTGTCGCCGAGGCTGACGGCCGCCGGAAAGCCCGCAGCCCCACGGGCTGTGGGGCCACGCGAGCGGCTGCCAAAGAGCTTTCCAAGGAGGCACGGCTTTCCCTTCTGGCTCTTCGGGCGTGGGAGCTGTCGCCAGAGCTGCGGCCCCTACCGGAAAATGCTTTGCAGGCTGGCGCGGCGGCGCCACGTGGTCGTAGGTGTCGCCGAGGCTGATGGCCGCCGGAAAGCCCGCAGCCCCACGGGCTGTGGGGCCACGTGAGCGGCTGCCAAAGAGCTTTCCAACAAGGCACGGCTTTCCCTCCTGGCTCTTCGGGCGTGGGAGCTGTCGCCAGAGCTGCGGCCCTACCGGAAAATGCTTCACAGGCTGGCGTAGCGGCGCCACGTGGGCGCCGGTGTCGCCGAGGCTGATGTCTGCCGGAAAGCCCGCAGCCCCACGGGATCTGGGGCCACACGAGCGGCTGCCAAAGAGCTTTCCAAGGAGGCACAGCTTTCCCTCCTGACTCTTCGGGCATGGGAGCTGTCGCCAGAGCCGCGGCCCTACCGGAAAATGCTTCGCAGGCTGGCGTGGCGTCGCCACGTGGGCACTGTGTCGCCGAGGCTGATGGCCGCTGGAAAGCCCGCAGCCCCACGGGCTGTGGGACCACGCGAGCGGCTGCCAAAGAGCTTTCCAACGAGGCACGGCTTTCCCTCCTGGCTCTTCGGGCGTGGGAGCTGTCGCCAGAGCTGCGGCCCTACCGGAAAATGCTTCGCAGGCTGGCGCGCTGCGCCACGTGGTTGCAGGTGTCGCCGAGGCTGACGGCCGCCGGAAAGCCCGCAGCCCCCACGGGCTGTGGGGCCACGCGAGCGGCTGCCAAAGAGCTTTCCAACGAGGCACGGCTTTCCCTCCTGGCTCTTCGGGCGTGGGAGCTGTCACCAGAGCCGTGGCCCTACCGGAAAATGCTTCGCAGGCTGGCGTGGCGGCGCCACGTGGGCGCCAGTGTCGCCGAGGCTGACGGCCGCCGGAAAGCCCGCAGCCCCACGGGCTGTGGGGCCACGCGAGCGGCTGCCAAAGAGCTTTCCAACGAGGCACGGCTTTCCCTCCTGGCTCTTCGGGCGTGGGAGCTGTCGCCAGAGCCGCGGCCCTACTGGAAAAATGCTTCGCAGGATGGCATGGCGGCGCCACGTGGTCGCAGGTGTCGCGGAGGCTGACGGGCGCCGGAAAGCCCGCAGCCCCACGGGCTGTGGGGCCACGCGAGTGTCTGCCAAAGAGCTTTCCAAGGAGGCACGGCTTTCCCTCCTGGCTCTTCGGGCGTGGGAGCTGTCGCCAGATCCGCGGCCGTACCGCAAAATGCTTCGCAGGCTGGCGCGGCTGCGCCAGGTGGGCGCTGGTGTCGCCGAGGCTGATGGCCGCTTGAAAGCCCGCAGCCCCACGGGCTGTGGGGCCACGCGAGCGGCTGCCAAAGAGCTTTCCAACGAGGCACGGCTTTCCCTCCTGGCTCTTCGGGCGTGGGAGCTGTCGCCAGAGCCGCGGCCCTACCGGAAAATGCTTCGCAGACTGGCGCGGCGGCGCCACGTGGTCGCAGGTGTCCGCCGAGGCTGACGGCCGCCGGAAAGCCCGCAGCCCCACGGGCTGTGGGGCCACGCGAGCGGCTGCCAAAGAGCTTTCCAACGAGGCACGGCTTTCCCTCCTGGACTCTTCGGGCGTGGGAGCTGTCACCAGAGCCGTGGCCCTACGGGAAAATGCTTCGCAGGCTGGCGTGGCGGTGCCACGTGGTCGCAGGTGTCGCGGAGGCTGACAGCCGCCGGAAAGCCCGCAGCCCCACGGGCTGTGGGGCCACGCGAGCGGCTGCCAAAGAGCTTTCCCAACGAGGCACGGCTTTCCCTCCTGGCTCTTCGGGCATGGAGCTGTCGCCAGAGCCGCGGCCCTACCGGAAAATGCTTCGCAGGCTGGCGCGGCTGCGCCACGTGGTCGCAGGTGTCGCCGAGGCTGACGGCCGCCGGAAAGCCCGCAGCCCCACGGGCTGTGGGGCCACGCGAGCGGCTGCCAAAGAGCTTTCCAACGAGGCACGGCTTTCCCTCCTGGCTCTTCGGGCATGGGAGCTGTCGCCAGAGCCGCGGCCCTACCAGAAAATGCTTTGCAGGCTGGCGCGCCGGCGCCACGTGGGCGCTGGTGTCGCCGAGGCTGATGTCCGCCGGAAACCTGCAGCCCCACGGCTGTGGGGCCACGCGAGCGGCTGCCAAAGAGCTTTCCAACGAGGCACGGCTTTCCCTCCTGGCTCTTCGGGCGTGGGAGCTGTCGCCAGAGCCGCGGCCCTACCGGAAAATGCTTCGCAGGCTGGCGCGGCGGCGCCACGTGGTCGCAGGTGTCGCCGAGGCTGACGGCCACCGGAAAGCCCGCAGCCCCACGGGCTGTGGGGCCACGCGAGCGGCTGCCAAAGAGATTTCCAACGAGGCACGGCTTTCCCTCCTGGCTCTTCGGGCGTGGGAGCTGTCACCAGAGCCGCGGCCCCTTACCGGAAAATGCTTCGCAGGCTGGCGTGGCGGCGCCACGTGGGCGCCAGTGTCGCCGAGGCTGACGGCCGCTAGAAAGCCCGCAGCCCCACGGGCTGTGGGGCCACGCGAGCGGCTGCCAAAGAGCTTTCCAACGAGGCACGGCTTTCCCTCCTGGCTCTTCGGGCGTGGGAGCTGTCGCCAGAGCCGCGGCCCTACCGGAAAATGCTTCGCAGGCTGGCGCGCCGGCGCCACGTGGGCGCTGGTGTCGCCGAGGCTGATGTCCGCCGGAAACCTGCAGCCCCACGGGCTGTGGGGCCACGCGAGCGGCTGCCAAAGAGCTTTCCAACGAGGCACGGCTTTCCCTCCTGGCTCTTCGGGCATGGGAGCTGTCGCCAGAGCCGCGGCCCTACCGGAAAATGCTTCGCAGGCTGGCGCGGCGGCGCCACGTGGTCGCAGGTGTCGCCGAGGCTGACGGCCACTGGAAAGCCCGCAGCCCCACGGGCTGTGGGGCCACGCGAGCGGCTGCCAAAGAGATTTCCAACGAGGCACGGCTTTCCCTCCTGGCTCTTCGGGCGTGGGAGCTGTCACCAGAGCCGCGGCCCTACCGGAAAATGCTTCGCAGGCTGGCGTGGCGGCGCCACGTGGGCGCCAGTGTCGCCGAGGCTGACGGCCGCTAGAAAGCCCGCAGCCCCACGGGCTGTGGGGCCACGCGAGCGGCTGCCAAAGAGCTTTCCAACGAGGCACGGCTTTCCCTCCTGGCTCTTCGGGCGTGGGAGCTGTCGCCAGAGCCGCGGCCCTACCGGAAAATGCTTCGCAGGCTGGCGCGGCTGCGCCACGTGGTCGCAGGTGTCGCCGAGGCTGACGGCCGCCGGAAAGCCCGCAGCCCCACGGGCTGTGGGGCCACGCGAGCGGCTGCCAAAGAGCTTTCCAAGGAGGCACGGCTTTCCCTCGTGGCTCTTCGGGCGTGGGAGCTGTCACCAGAGCCGTGGCCCTACCGGAAAATGCTTCGCAGGCTGGCGTGGCGGCGCCACGTGGTCGCAGGTGTCGCGGAGGGTGACGGCCGCCGGAAAGCCCGCAGCCCCACGGGCTGTGGGGCCACGCGAGCGGCTGCCAAAGAGCTTTCCAACGAGGCACGGCTTTCCCTCCTGGCTCTTCGGGCGTGGGAGCTGTCGCCAGAGCCGCGGCCCTACCGGAAAATGCTTCGCAGGCTGGCGCAGCGGCGTCGCGTGGGCGCCGGTGTCGCCGAGGCTGACAGCCGCCGGAAAGCCCGCAGCCCCACGGGCTGTGGGGCCACGCGAGCGGCTGCCAAAGAGCTTTCCAACGAGGCACGGCTTTCCCTCCTGGCTCTTCGGGCATGGGAGCCGTCGCCAGAGCCGCGGCCCTACCGGAAAATGCTTCGCAGGCTGGCGCGGCTGCGCCACGTGGTCGCAGGTGTCGCCGAGGCTGACGGCCGCCGGAAAGCCCGCAGCCCCACGGGCTGTGGGGCCACGCGAGCGGCTGCCAAAGAGCTTTCCAAGGAGGCACGGCTTTCCCTCGTGGCTCTTCGGGCGTGGGAGCTGTCACCAGAGCCGTGGCCCTACCGGAAAATGCTTCGCAGGCTGGCGTGGCGGCGCCACGTGGTCGCAGGTGTCGCGGAGGGTGACGGCCGCCGGAAAGCCCGCAGCCCCACGGGCTGTGGGGCCACGCGAGCGGCTGCCAAAGAGCTTTCCAACGAGGCACGGCTTTCCCTCCTGGCTCTTCGGGCGTGGGAGCTGTCGCCAGAGCCGTGGCCCTACCGGAAAATGCTTCGCAGGCTGGCGCAGCGGCGTCGCGTGGGCGCCGGTGTCGCCGAGGCTGACAGCCGCCGGAAAGCCCGCAGCCCCACGGGCTGTGGGGCCACGCGAGCGGCTGCCAAAGAGCTTTCCAACGAGGCACGGCTTTCCCTCCTGGCTCTTCGGGCATGGGAGCCGTCGCCAGAGCCGCGGGCGTACCGGAAAATGCTTCGCAGGCTGGCGCGGCTGCGCCACGTGGTCGCAGGTGTCGCCGAGGCTGACGGCCGCCGGAAAGCCCGCAGCCCCACGGGCTGTGGGGCCACGCGAGCGGCTGCCAAAGAGCTTTCCAACGAGGCACGGCTTTCCCTCCTGGCTCTTCGGGCGTGGGAGCTGTCACCAGAGCCGCGGCCCTACCGGAAATGCTTCGCAGGCTGGCGTGGCGGCGCCACGTGGGCGCCAGTGTCGCCGAGGCTGACGGCCGCCGGAAAGCCCGCAGCCCCACGGGCTGTGGGGCCACGCGAGCGGCTGCCAAAGAGCTTTCCAACGAGGCCACGGCTTTCCCTCCTGGCTCTTCGGGCGTGGGAGCTGTCGCCAGAGCTGCGGCCCGACCGGAAAATGCTTCGCAGGCTGGCGCGGCTGCGCCACGTGGTTGCAGGTGTCGCCGAGGCTGACGGCCGCCGGAAAGCCCGCAGCCCCACGGGCTGTGGGGCCACGCGAGCGGCTGCCAAAGAGCTTTCCAACGAGGCACGGCTTTCCCACCTGGCTCTTCGGGCGTGGGAGCTGTCACCAGAGCCGTGGCCCTACCGGAAAATGCTTCGCAGGCTGGCGTGGCGGCGCCACGTGGGCGCCAGCGTCGTCGAGGCTGACGGCCGCCGGAAAGCCCGCAGTCCCAGGGGCTGTGGGGCCACGTGAGGGGCTGCCAAAGAGCTTTCCAATGAGGCACGGCTTTCCCTCCTGGCTCTTCGGGCGTGGGACCTGTCACCAGAGCCGTGGCCCTACCGGAAAATGCTTCGCAGGCTGGCGTGGCGGCGCCACGTGGTCGCAGGTGTCGCCGAGGCTGACGGCCGCCGGAAAGCCCGCAGCCCCACGGCCTGTGGGGCCACGCGAGCGGCTGCCAAAGAGCTTTCCAACAAGGCACGGCTTTCCCTCCTGGCTCTTCGGGCGTGGGAGCTGTCACCAGAGCCGCGGCCCTACCGGAAATGCTTCGCAGGCTGGCGCGGTGGGCGCCACGTAGTCGCAGGTGTCGCCGAGGCTGACGGCCGCCGGAAAGCCCGCAGCCCCAGGGGCTGTGGGGCCACGCGAGCGGCTGCCAAAGAGCTTTCCAACGAGGCACGGCTTTCCCTCCTGGCTCTTCGGGCGTGGGAGCTGTCGCCAGAGCCGCGGCCCTACCAGAAAATGCTTCGCAGGCTGGCGCGACGGCGCCACGTGGGCGCCGGTGTCGCCGAGGCTGACGGCCGCCGGAAACCTGCAGCCCCACGGGCTGTGGGGCCACGCGAGCGGCTGCCAAAGAGCTTTCCAAGGAGGCACGGCTTTCCCTCCTGGCTCTTCGGGCGTGGGAGCTGTCGCCAGAGCCGCGGCCCTACCGGAAAATGCTTCGCAGGCTGGCGCAGCGGCGCCACATGGGCGCCGGTATCGCCGAGGCTGACAGCCGCCGGAAAGCCCGCAGCCCCACGGGCTGTGGGGCCACGCGAGCGGCTGCCAAAGAGCTTTCCAACGAGGCACGGCTTTCCCTCCTGGCTCTTCGGGCATGGGAGCTGTCGCCAGAGCCGCGGGGCGTACCGGAAAATGCTTCGCAGGCTGGCGCGGCTGCGCCACGTGGTCGCAGGTGTCGCGGAGGCTGACGGCCGCCGGAAAGCCCGCAGCCCCACGGGCTGTGGGGCCACGCGAGCGGCTGCCAAAGAGCTTTCCAACGAGGCACGGCTTTCCCTCCTGGCTCTTCGGGCGTGGGAGCTGTCACCAGAGCCGCGGCCCTACCGGAAAATGCTTCGCAGGCTGGCGTGGCGGCGCCACGTGGGCGCCAGTGTCGCCGAGGCTGACGGCCGCCGGAAAGCCCGCAGCCCCACGGGCTGTGGGGCCACGCGAGCGGCTGCCAAAGAGCTTTCCAACGAGGCACGGCTTTCCCTCCTGGCTCTTCGGGCGTGGGAGCTGTCGCCAGAGCCGCGGCCCTACCGGAAAATGCTTCGCAGGCTGGCGCGGCTGCGCCACGTGGTCGCAGGTGTCGCCGAGGCTGACGGCCGCCGGAAAGCCCGCAGCCCCACGGGCTGTGGGGCCAGCGAGCGGCTGCCAAAGAGCTTTCCAACGAGGCACGGCATTCCCTCCTGGCTCTTCGGGCATGGGAGCTGTCGCCAGAGCCGCGGCCCTACCAGAAAATTCTTTGCAGGCTGGCGCGCCGGCGCCACGTGGGCGCTGGTGTCGCTGAGGCTGATGTCCGCCGGAAACCTGCAGCACCACGGGTTGTGGGGCCACGCGAGCGGCTGCCAAAGAGCTTTCCAACGAGGCATGGCTTTCCCTCCTGGCTCTTCGGGCGTGGGAGCTGTCGCCAGAGCTGCGGCCCTACCGGAAAATGCTTCGCAGGCTGGCGCGGCGGCGCCACGTGGTCGCAGGTGTCGCCGAGGCTGACGGCCGCCGGAAAGCCCGCAGCCCCACGGGCTGTGGGGCCACGCGAGCGGCTGCCAAAGAGCTTTCCAACGAGGCACGGCTTTCCCTCCTGGCTCTTCGGGCGTGGGAGCTGTCACCAGAGCCGCGGCCCTACCGGAAAATGCTTCACAGGCTGGCCTGGCGGCGCCACATGGGCGCCAGTGTCGCCGAGGCTGACGGCCGCCGGAAAGCCCGCAGCCCCACGGGCTGTGGGGCCACGCGAGCGGCTGCCAAAGAGCTTTCCAACGAGGCACGGCTTTCCCTCCTGGCTCTTCGGGCGTGGGAGCTGTCGCCAGAGCCACGGCCCTACCGGAAAGTGCTTCGCAGGCTGGCACGGCTGCGCCACGTGGTCGCAGGTGTCGCCGAGGCTGACGGCCGCCGGAAAGCCCGCAGCCCCACGGGCTGTGGGGCCACGCGAGCGGCTGCCAAAGAGCTTTCCAACGAGGCACGGCTTTTCCTCGTGGCTCTTCGGGCGTGGGAGCTGTCACCAGAGCCGTGGCCCTACGGGAAAATGCTTCGCAGGCTGGCGTGGCGGCGCCACGTGGTCGCAGGTGTCGCCGATGCTGACGGCCGCCGGAAAGCCCGCAGCCCCACGGGCTGTGGGGCCACGCGAGCGGCTGCCAAAGAGCTTTCCAACGAGGCACGGCTTTCCCTCCTGGCTCTTCGGGCGTGGGAGCTGTCGCCAGAGCCGCGGCCCTACCGGAAAATGCTTCGCAGGCTGGCGCAGCGGCGTCACGTGGGCGCCGGTGTCGCCGAGGCTGACAGCCGCCGGAAAGCCCGCAGCCCCACGGGCTGTGGGGCCACGCGAGCGGCTGCCAAAGAGCTTTCCAACGAGGCACGGCTTTCCCTCCTGGCTCTTCGGGCATGGGAGCTGTCGCCAGAGCCGCGGCCCTACCGGAAAATGCTTCGCAGGCTGGCGCGGCTGCGCCACGTGGTCGCAGGTGTCGCCGAGGCTGACGGCCGCCGGAAAGCCCGCAGCCCCACGGGCTGTGGGGCCACGCGAGCGGCTGCCAAAGAGCTTTCCAACGAGGCACGGCTTTCCCTCCTGGCTCTTCGGGCATGGGAGCTGTCGCCAGAGCCGCGGGCGTACCGGAAAATGCTTCGCAGGCTGGCGCGGCTGCGCCACGTGGTCGCAGGTGTCGCGGAGGCTGACGGCCGCCGGAAAGCCCGCAGCCCCACGGGCTGTGGGGCCACGCGAGCGGCTGCCAAAGAGCTTTCCAACGAGGCACGGCTTTCCCTCCTGGCTCTTCGGGCGTGGGAGCTGTCGCCAGAGCTGCGGCCCTACCGGAAAGTGCTTCGCAGTCTGGCCTGGCGGCGCCACGTGGGCGCCAGTGTCGCCGAGGCTGACGGCCGCCGGAAAGCCCGCAGCCCCACGGGCTGTGGGGCCACGCGAGCGGCTGCCAAAGAGCTTTCCAACGAGGCACGGCTTTCCCTCCTGGCTCTTCGGGCGTGGGAGCTGTCGCCAGAGCTGCGGCCCTACCGGAAAATGCTTCGCAGGCTGGCGCGGCTGCGCCACGTGGTCACAGGTGTCGCCGAGGTTGACGGCCGCCGGAAAGCCCGCAGCCCCACGGGCTGTGGGGCCACGCGAGCGGCTGCCAAAGAGCTTTCCAACGAGGCATGGCTTTCCCTCCTGGCTCTTCGGGCTTGGGAGCTGTCGCCAGAGCCGCGGCCCTACCGGAAAATGCTTCACAGGCTGGCGCAGTGGCGCCACGTGGGCACTGGTGTCGCCGAGGCTGACGGCCGCCGGAAAGCCCGCAGCCCCACGGGCTGTGGGGCCACGCGAGCGGCTGCCAAAGAGCTTTCCAACGAGGCACGGCTTTCCCTCCTGGCTCTTCGGGCGTGGGATCTGTCGCCAGAGCCGCGGCCCTACCGGAAAATGCTTCGCAGGCTGGCGTGGCGGCGCCACGTGGGCGCCAGTGTCGCCGAGGCTTACGGCGGCCGGAAAGCCCGCAGCCCCACTGGCTGTGGGGCCACGCGAGCGGCTGCCAAAGAGCTTTCCAACGAGGCACGGCTTTCCCTCCTGGCTCTTCGGGCGTGGGAGCTGTCGCCAGAGCCGCGGCCGTACCGGAAAATGCTTCGCAGGCTGGCGCGGCGGCGCCACGTGGGCGCTGGTGTCGCCGAGGCTGATGGCCGCTGGAAAGCCCGCAGCCCCACGGGCTGTGGGGCCACGCGAGCGGCTGCCAAAGAGCTTTCCAACGAGGCACGGCTTTCCCTCCTGGCTCTTCGGGCGTGGGAGCTGTCACCAGAGCCGCGGCCCCTACCGGAAAATGCTTCGCAGGCTGGCGTGGCGGCGCCACGTGGGCACCGGTGTCGCCGAGGCTGACGGCCGCCGGAAAGCCCGCAGCCCCACGGGCTGTGGGGCCACGCGAGCGGCTGCCAAAGAGCTTTCCAAGGAGGCACGGCTTTCCCTCGTGGCTCTTCGGGCGTGGGAGCTGTCGCCAGAGCCGCAGCCCTACCGGAAAATGCTTCGCAGGCTGGCGCAGTGGCGCCACGTGGGCGCCGATATCGCCGAGGCTGACGGCCGCCGGAAAGCCCGCAGCCCCACGGGCTGTGGGGCCACGCGAGCGGCTGCCAAAGAGCTTTCCAACGAGGCACGGCTTTCCCTCCTGGCTCTTCTGGTTTGGGAGCTGTCGCCAGAGACGCGGCCCTACCGGAAAATGCTTCGCAGGCTGGCGCGGCAGCGCCACGTGGGCACTTGTGTCGCCGAGGCTGACGGCCGCCGGAAAGCCCGCAGCCCCACGGGCTGTGGGGCCACGCGAGCGGCTGCCAAAGAGCTTTCCAAGGAGGCACGGCTTTCCCTTCTGGCTCTTCGGGCGTGGGAGCTGTGGCCAGAGCCGCGGCCCTACCGGAAAATGCTTCACAGGCTGGCGCAGCGGCGCCACGAGGTCGCAGGTGTCGCCGAGGCTGATGGCCGCCGGAAAGCCCGCAGCCCCACGGGCTGTGGGGCCACGCGAGCGGCTGCCAAAGAGCTTTCCAACGAGGCACGGCTTTACCTCCTGGCTCTTCGGGCGTGGGAGCTGTCGCCAGAGCTGCGGCCCTACCGGAAAATGCTTCACAGGCTGGCGTAGCGGCGCCACGTGGGCGCCGGTGTCGCCAAGGCTGATGGCTGCCGGAAAGCCTGCAGCCCCACGGGCTGTGGGGCCACGCGAGCGGCTGCCAAAGAGCTTTCCAACGAGGCACGGCTTTCCCTCCTGGCTCTTCTGGTTTGGGAGCTGTCGCCAGAGCCGCGGCCCTACCGGAAAATGCTTCGCAGGCTAGCGCGGCAGCGCCACGTGGTCGTAGGTGTTGCCGAGGCTGACAGCCGCCGGAAAGCCCGCAGCCCCACGGGCTGTGGGGCCACGCGAGCGGCTGCCAAAGAGCTTTCCAACGAGGCACGGCTTTCCCTTCTGGCTCTTCGGGCGTGGGAGCTGTCGCCAGAGCCGCGGCCCTACCGGAAAATGCTTCACAGGCTGGCGTAGCGGCGCCACGTGGGCGCCGGTGTCGCCGAGGCTGATGTCTGCCGGAAAGCCCGCAGCCCCACGGGCTGTGGGGCCACGCGAGCGGCTGCCAAAGAGCTTTCCAACGAGGCACGGCTTTCCCTCCTGGCTCTTCGGGCGTGGGAGCTGTCGCCAGAGCCGCGGCCCTACCGGAAAATGCTTCGCAGGCTGGCGTGGCGGCGCCACGTGGGCACCGGTGTCGCCGAGGCTGACGGCCGCCGGAAAGCCCGCAGCCCCACGGGCTGTGGGGCCACGCGAGCGGCTGCCAAAGAGCTTTCCAACGAGGCACGGCTTTCCCTTCTGGCTCTTCGGGCGTGGGAGCTGTGGCCAGAGCCGCGGCCCTACCGGAAAATGCTTCACAGGCTGGCGCAGCGGCGACACGAGGTCGCAGGTGTCGCCGAGGCTGATGGCCGCCGGAAAGCCCGCAGCCCCACGGGCTGTGGGGCCACGCGAGCAGCTGCCAAAGAGCTTTCCAACGAGGCACGGCTTTAACTCCTGGCTCTTCGGGCGTGGGAGCTGTCGCCAGAGCTGCGGCCCTACCGGAAAATGCTTCACAGGCTGGCGTAGCGGCGCCACGTGGGCGCCGGTGTCGCCAAGGCTGATGGCTGCCGGAAAGCCTGCAGCCCCACGGGATGTGGGGCCACGCGAGCGGCTGCCAAAGAGCTTTCCAACGAGGCACGGCTTTCCCTCCTGGCTCTTCTGGTTTGGGAGCTGTCGCCAGAGCCGCGGCCCTACCGGAAAATGCTTCGCAGGCTAGCGCGGCAGCGCCACGTGGGCACTTCTGTCGCCGAGGCTGACGGCCGCCGGAAAGCCCGCAGCCCCACGGGCTGTGGGGCCACGCGAGCGGCTGCCAAAGAGCTTTCCAAGGAGGCACGGCTTTCCCTTCTGGCTCTTCGGGCGTGGGAGCTGTCGCCAGAGCTGCGGCCCTACCGGAAAATGCTTTGCAGGCTGGCGCGGCGGCGCCACGTGGTCGTAGGTGTCGCCGAGGCTGATGGCCGCCGGAAAGCCCGCAGCCCCACGGGCTGTGGGGCCACGTGAGCGGCTGCCAAAGAGCTTTCCAACAAGGCACGGCTTTCCCTCCTGGCTCTTCGGGCGTGGGAGCTGTCGCCAGAGCTGCGGCCCTACCGGAAAATGCTTCACAGGCTGGCGTAGCGGCGCCACGTGGGCGCCGGTGTCGCCGAGGCTGATGTCTGCCGGAAAGCCCGCAGCCCCACGGGATCTGGGGCCACACGAGCGGCTGCCAAAGAGCTTTCCAAGGAGGCACAGCTTTCCCTCCTGACTCTTCGGGCATGGGAGCTGTCGCCAGAGCCGCGGCCCTACCGGAAAATGCTTCGCAGGCTGGCGTGGCGGCGCCACGTGGGCGCCAGTGTCGCCGAGGCTGACGGCCGCCGGAAAGCCCGCAGCCCCACGGGCTGTGGGGCCACGCGAGCGGCTGCCAAAGAGCTTTCCAACGAGGCATGGCTTTCCCTCCTGGCTCTTCGGGCGTGGGAGCTGTCGCCAGAGCCGCGGCCCTACCGGAAAATGCTTCACAGGCTGGCGCAGTGGCGCCACGTGGGCACTGGTGTCGCCGAGGCTGACGGCCGCCGGAAAGCCCGCAGCCCCACGGGCTGTGGGGCCACGCGAGCGGCTGCCAAAGAGCTTTCCAACGAGGCACGGCTTTCCCTCCTGGCTCTTCGGGCGTGGGATCTGTCGCCAGAGCCGCGGCCCTACCGGAAAATGCTTCGCAGGCTGGCGTGGCGGCGCCACGTGGGCGCCAGTGTCGCCGAGGCTTACGGCGGCCGGAAAGCCCGCAGCCCACTGGCTGTGGGGCCACGCGAGCGGCTGCCAAAGAGCTTTCCAACGAGGCACGGCTTTCCCTCCTGGCTCTTCGGGCTTGGGAGCTGTCGCCAGAGCCGCGGCCGTACCGGAAAATGCTTCGCAGGCTGGCGCGGCGGCGCCACGTGGGCGCTGGTGTCGCCGAGGCTGATGGCCGCTGGAAAGCCCGCAGCCCCACGGGCTGTGGGGCCACGCGAGCGGCTGCCAAAGAGCTTTCCAACGAGGCACGGCTTTCCCTCCTGGCTCTTCGGGCGTGGGAGCTGTCACCAGAGCCGCGGCCCTACCGGAAAATGCTTCGCAGGCTGGCGTGGCGGCGCCACGTGGGCACCGGTGTCGCCGAGGCTGACGGCCGCCGGAAAGCCCGCAGCCCCACGGGCTGTGGGGCCACGCGAGCGGCTGCCAAAGAGCTTTCCAAGGAGGCACGGCTTTCCCTCCTGGCTCTTCGGGCGTGGGAGCTGTCGCCAGAGCCGCAGCCCTACCGGAAAATGCTTCGCAGGCTGGCGCAGTGGCGCCACGTGGGCGCCGATATCGCCGAGGCTGACGGCCGCCGGAAAGCCCGCAGCCCCACGGGCTGTGGGGCCACGCGAGCGGCTGCCAAAGAGCTTTCCAACGAGGCACAGCTTTCCCTCCTGGCTCTTCTGGTTTGGGAGCTGTCGCCAGAGACGCGGCCCTACCGGAAAATGCTTCGCAGGCTGGCGCGGCAGCGCCACGTGGGCACTTGTGTCGCCGAGGCTGACGGCCGCCGGAAAGCCCGCAGCCCCACGGGCTGTGGGGCCACGTGAGCGGCTGCCAAAGAGCTTTCCAACGAGGCACGGCTTTCCCTCCTGGCTCTTCGGGCGTGGGAGCTGTCGCCAGAGCTGCGGCCCTACCGGAAAATGCTTCACAGGCTGGCGTAGCGGCGCCACGTGGGCACTGGTGTCGCCGAGGCTGATGGCCGCTGGAAAGCCCGCAGCCCCACGGGCTGTGGGACCACGCGAGCGGCTGCCAAAGAGCTTTCCAACGAGGCACGGCTTTCCCTCCTGACTCTTCGGGCATGGGAGCTGTCGCCAGAGCCGCGGCCCTACCGGAAAATGCTTCGCAGGCTGGCGTGGCGTCGCCACGTGGGCACTGGTGTCGCCGAGGCTGATGGCCGCTGGAAAGCCCGCAGCCCCACGGGCTGTGGGACCACGCGAGCGGCTGCCAAAGAGCTTTCCAACGAGGCACGGCTTTCCCTCCTGGCTCTTCGGGCGTGGGAGCTGTCGCCAGAGCTGCGGCCCTACCGGAAAATGCTTCGCAGGCTGGCGCGGCTGCGCCACGTGGTTGCAGGTGTCGCCGAGGCTGACGGCCGCCGGAAAGCCCGCAGCCCCACGGGCTGTGGGGCCACGCGAGCGGCTGCCAAAGAGCTTTCCAACGAGGCACGGCTTTCCCTCCTGGCTCTTCGGGCGTGGGAGCTGTCACCAGAGCCGTGGCCCTACCGGAAAATGCTTCGCAGGCTGGCGTGGCGGCGCCACGTGGGCGCCAGTGTCGCCGAGGCTGACGGCCGCCGGAAAGCCCGCAGCCCCACGGGCTGTGGGGCCACGCGAGCGGCTGCCAAAGAGCTTTCCAACGAGGCATGGCTTTCCCTCCTGGCTCTTCGGGCGTGGGAGCTGTCGCCAGAGCCGCGGCCCTACCGGAAAATGCTTCACAGGCTGGCGCAGTGGCGCCACGTGGGCACTGGCGTCGCCGAGGCTGACGGCCGCCGGAAAGCCCGCAGCCCCACGGGCTGTGGGGCCACGCGAGCGGCTGCCAAAGAGCTTTCCAACGAGGCACGGCTTTCCCTCCTGGCTCTTCGGGCGTGGGATCTGTCGCCAGAGCCGCGGCCCTACCGGAAAATGCTTCGCAGGCTGGCGTGGCGGCGCCACGTGGGCGCCAGTGTCGCCGAGGCTTACGGCGGCCGGAAAGCCCGCAGCCCCACGGGCTGTGGGGCCACGCGAGCGGCTGCCAAAGAGCTTTCCAACGAGGCATGGCTTTCCCTCCTGGCTCTTCGGGCGTGGGAGCTGTCGCCAGAGCCGCGGCCCTACCGGAAAATGCTTCACAGGCTGGCGCAGTGGCGCCACGTGGGCACTGGCGTCGCCGAGGCTGACGGCCGCCGGAAAGCCCGCAGCCCCACGGGCTGTGGGGCCACGCGAGCGGCTGCCAAAGAGCTTTCCAACGAGGCACGGCTTTCCCTCCTGGCTCTTCGGGCGTGGGATCTGTCGCCAGAGCCGCGGCCCTACCGGAAAATGCTTCGCAGGCTGGCGTGGCGGCGCCACGTGGGCGCCAGTGTCGCCGAGGCTTACGGCGGCCGGAAAGCCCGCAGCCCACTGGCTGTGGGGCCACGCGAGCGGCTGCCAAAGAGCTTTCCAACGAGGCACGGCTTTCCCTCCTGGCTCTTCGGGCTTGGGAGCTGTCGCCAGAGCCGCGGCCGTACCGGAAAATGCTTCGCAGGCTGGCGCGGCGGCGCCACGTGGGCGCTGGTGTCGCCGAGGCTGATGGCCGCTGGAAAGCCCGCAGCCCCACGGGCTGTGGGGCCACGCGAGCGGCTGCCAAAGAGCTTTCCAACGAGGCACGGCTTTCCCTCCTGGCTCTTCGGGCGTGGGAGCTGTCACCAGAGCCGCGGCCCTACCGGAAAATGCTTCGCAGGCTGGCGTGGCGGCGCCACGTGGGCACCGGTGTCGCCGAGGCTGACGGCCGCCGGAAAGCCCGCAGCCCCACGGGCTGTGGGGCCACGCGAGCGGCTGCCAAAGAGCTTTCCAAGGAGGCACGGCTTTCCCTCGTGGCTCTTCGGGCGTGGGAGCTGTCGCCAGAGCCGCAGCCCTACCGGAAAATGCTTCGCAGGCTGGCGCAGTGGCGCCACGTGGGCGCCGATATCGCCGAGGCTGACGGCCGCCGGAAAGCCCGCAGCCCCACGGGCTGTGGGGCCACGCGAGCGGCTGCCAAAGAGCTTTCCAACGAGGCACAGCTTTCCCTCCTGGCTCTTCTGGTTTGGGAGCTGTCGCCAGAGACGCGGCCCTACCGAAAATGCTTCGCAGGCTGGCGCGGCAGCGCCACGTGGGCACTTGTGTCGCCGAGGCTGACGGCCGCCGGAAAGCCCGCAGCCCCACGGGCTGTGGGGCCACGTGAGCGGCTGCCAAAGAGCTTTCCAACGAGGCACGGCTTTCCCTCCTGGCTCTTCGGGCGTGGGAGCTGTCGCCAGAGCTGCGGCCCTACCGGAAAATGCTTCACAGGCTGGCGTAGCGGCGCCACGTGGGCACTGGTGTCGCCGAGGCTGATGGCCGCTGGAAAGCCCGCAGCCCCACGGGCTGTGGGACCACGCGAGCGGCTGCCAAAGAGCTTTCCAACGAGGCACGGCTTTCCCTCCTGACTCTTCGGGCATGGGAGCTGTCGCCAGAGCCGCGGCCCTACCGGAAAATGCTTCGCAGGCTGGCGTGGCGTCGCCACGTGGGCACTGGTGTCGCCGAGGCTGATGGCCGCTGGAAAGCCCGCAGCCCCACGGGCTGTGGGACCACGCGAGCGGCTGCCAAAGAGCTTTCCAACGAGGCACGGCTTTCCCTCCTGGCTCTTCGGGCGTGGGAGCTGTCGCCAGAGCTGCGGCCCTACCGGAAAATGCTTCGCAGGCTGGCGCGGCTGCGCCACGTGGTTGCAGGTGTCGCCGAGGCTGACGGCCGCCGGAAAGCCCGCAGCCCCACGGGCTGTGGGGCCACGCGAGCGGCTGCCAAAGAGCTTTCCAACGAGGCACGGCTTTCCCTCCTGGCTCTTCGGGCGTGGGAGCTGTCACCAGAGCCGTGGCCCTACCGGAAAATGCTTCGCAGGCTGGCGTGGCGGCGCCACGTGGGCGCCAGTGTCGCCGAGGCTGACGGCCGCCGGAAAGCCCGCAGCCCCACGGGCTGTGGGGCCACGCGAGCGGCTGCCAAAGAGCTTTCCAACGAGGCATGGCTTTCCCTCCTGGCTCTTCGGGCGTGGGAGCTGTCGCCAGAGCCGCGGCCCTACCGGAAAATGCTTCACAGGCTGGCGCAGTGGCGCCACGTGGGCACTGGTGTCGCCGAGGCTGACGGCCGCCGGAAAGCCCGCAGCCCCACGGGCTGTGGGGCCACGCGAGCGGCTGCCAAAGAGCTTTCCAACGAGGCACGGCTTTCCCTCCTGGCTCTTCGGGCGTGGGATCTGTCGCCAGAGCCGCGGCCCTACCGGAAAATGCTTCGCAGGCTGGCGTGGCGGCGCCACGTGGGCGCCAGTGTCGCCGAGGCTTACGGCGGCCGGAAAGCCCGCAGCCCCACTGGCTGTGGGGCCACGCGAGCGGCTGCCAAAGAGCTTTCCAACGAGGCACGGCTTTCCCTCCTGGCTCTTCGGGCGTGGGAGCTGTCGCCAGAGCCGCGGCCGTACCGGAAAATGCTTCGCAGGCTGGCGCGGCGGCGCCACGTGGGCGCTGGTGTCGCCGAGGCTGATGGCCGCCGGAAAGCCCGCAGCCCCACGGGCTGTGGGGCCACGCGAGCGGCTGCCAAAGAGCTTTCCAACGAGGCACGGCTTTCCCTCCTGGCTCTTCTGGTTTGGGAGCTGTCGCCAGAGACGCGGCCCTACCGGAAAATGCTTCGCAGGCTGGCGCGGCAGCGCCACGTGGGCACTTGTGTCGCCGAGGCTGACGGCCGCCGGAAAGCCCGCAGCCCCACGGGCTGTGGGGCCACGCGAGCAGCTGCCAAAGAGCTTTCCAAGGAGGCACGGCTTTCCCTTCTGGCTCTTCGGGTGTGGGAGCTGTGGCCAGAGCCGCGGCCCTACCGGAAAATGCTTCACAGGCTGGCGCAGCGGCGCCACGAGGTCGCAGGTGTCGCCGAGGCTGATGGCCGCCGGAAAGCCCGCAGCCCCACGGGCTGTGGGGCCACGCGAGCGGCTGCCAAAGAGCTTTCCAACGAGGCAAGGCTTTACCTCCTGGCTCTTCGGGCGTGGGAGCTGTCGCCAGAGCTGCGGCCCTACCGGAAAATGCTTCACAGGCTGGCGTAGCGGCGCCACGTGGGCGCCGGTGTCGCCAAGGCTGATGACTGCCGGAAAGCCTGCAGCCCCACGGGATGTGGGGCCACGCGAGCGGCTGCCAAAGAGCTTTCCAACGAGGCACGGCTTTCCCTCCTGGCTCTTCTGGTTTGGGAGCTGTCGCCAGAGCCGCGGCCCTACCGGAAAATGCTTCGCAGGCTAGCGCGGCAGCGCCACGTGGTCGTAGGTGTTGCCGAGGCTGACGGCCGCCGGAAAGCCCGCAGCCCCACGGGCTGTGGGGCCACGCGAGCGGCTGCCAAAGAGCTTTCCAACGAGGCACGGCTTTCCCTTCTGGCTCTTCGGGCGTGGGAGCTGTCGCCAGAGCCGCGGCCCTACCGGAAAATGCTTCACAGGCTGGCGTAGCGGCGCCACGTGGGCGCCGGTGTCGCCGAGGCTGATGTCTGCCGGAAAGCCCGCAGCCCCACGGGCTGTGGGGCCACGCGAGCGGCTGCCAAAGAGCTTTCCAACGAGGCACGGCTTTCCCTCCTGGCTCTTTTGGCGTGGGAGCTGTCGCCAGAGCCGCGGCCCTACCGGAAAATGCTTCGCAGGCTGGCGTGGCGGCGCCACGTGGGCACTTCTGTCGCCGAGGCTGACGGCCGCCGGAAAGCCCGCAGCCCCACGGGCTGTGGGGCCACGCGAGCGGCTGCCAAAGAGCTTTCCAACGAGGCACGGCTTTCCCTCCTGGCTCTTCGGGCATGGGAGCTGTCGCCAGAGCCGCGGCCCTACCGGAAAATGCTTCGCAGGCTGGCGCGGCTGCGCCACGTGGTCGCAGGTGTCGCGGAGGCTGACGGCCGCCGGAAAGCCCGCAGCCCCACGGGCTGT
Organism: Rissa tridactyla; assembly: GCF_028500815.1. NCBI lineage: Eukaryota > Metazoa > Chordata > Aves > Charadriiformes > Laridae > Rissa > Rissa tridactyla. Next base: position 39,759 of record NW_026529602.1, read on the forward strand.
GGGGCCACGCGAGCGGCTGCCAAAGAGCTTTCCAACGAGGCACGGCTTTCCCTCCTGGCTCTTCTGGCATGGGAGCTGTCGCCAGAGCCGCGGCCCTACCAGAAAATGCTTTTCAGGCTGGCGCGCCGGCGCCACGTGGGCGCTGGTGTCGCTGAGGCTGATGTCCGCCGGAAACCTGCAGCCCCACGGGCTGTGGGGCCACGCGAGCGGCTGCCAAAGAGCTTTCCAAGGAGGCACGGCTTTCCCTCCTGGCTCTTCGGGCGTGGGAGCTGTCGCCAGAGCTGCGGCCCTACCGGAAAATGCTTCGCAGGCTGGCGCGGCGGCGCCACGTGGTCGCAGGTGTCGCGGAGGCTGACGGCCGCCGGAAAGCCCGCAGCCCCACGGGCTGTGGGGCCACGCGAGCGGCTGCCAAAGAGCTTTCCAACGAGGCACGGCTTTCCCTCCTGGCTCTTCGGGCGTGGGAGCTGTCGCCAGAGCCGCGGCACTAGCGGAAAATGCTTCGCAGGCTGGCCTGGCGGCGCAACGTGGGCGCCAGTGTCGCCGAGGCTGACGGCCGCCGGAAAGCCCGCAGCCCCACGGGCTGTGGGGCCACGCGAGCGGCTGCCAAAGAGCTTTCCAACGAGGCACGGCTTTCCCTCCTGGCTCTTCGGGCGTGGGAGCTGTCGCCAGAGCCGCGGCCCTACCGGAAAATGCTTCGCAGGCTGGCGCAGCGGCGTCACGTGGGCGCCGGTGTCGCCGAGGCTGATGTCTGCCGGAAAGCCCACGGCCCCACGGGATGTGGGGCCACACGAGCGGCTGCCAAAGAGCTTTCCAAGGAGGCACGGCTTTCCCTCCTGGCTCTTCGGGCATGGGAGCTGTCGCCAGAGCCGCGGCCCTACCGGAAAATGCTTCGCAGGCTGGCGTGGCGTCGCCACGTGGGCACTGGTGTCGCCGAGGCTGATGGCCGCTGGAAAGCCCGCAGCCCCACGGGCTGTGGGGCCACGCGAGCGGCTGCCAAAGAGCTTTCCAACGAGGCACGGCTTTCCCTCCTGGCTCTTCGGGCGTGGGAGCTGTCGCCAGAGCTGCGGCCCTACCGGAAAATGCTTCGCAGGCTGGCGCGGCCGCGCCACGTGGTCGCAGGTGTCGTCGAGGCTGACGGCCGCCGGAAAGCCAGCAGCCCCACGGGCTGTGGGGCCACGCGAGCGGCTGCCAAAGAGCTTTCCAACGAGGCACGGCTTTCCCTCCTGGCTCTTCGGGTGTGGGAGCTGTCGCCAGAGCCGCGGCCCTACCGGAAAATGCTTCGCAGGCTGGCCTGGCGGCGCCACGTGGGCGCCAGTGTCGCCGAGGCTGACGGACGCCGGAAAGCCCGCAGCCCCACGGGCTGTGGGGCCACGCGAGCGGCTGCCAAAGAGCTTTCCAACGAGGCACGGCTTTCCCTCCTGGATCTTCGGGCGTGGGAGCTGTCGCCAGAGCCGCGGCCCTACCGGAAAATGCTTCGCAGGCTGGCGCAGCGGCGTCACGTGGGCGCCGGTGTCGCCGAGGCTGACAGCCGCCGGAAAGCCCGCAGCCCCACGGGCTGTGGGGCCACGCGAGCGGCTGCCAAAGAGCTTTCCAACGAGGCACGGCTTTCCCTCCTGGCTCTTCGGGCATGGGAGCTGTCGCCAGAGCCGCGGGCGTACCGGAAAATGCTTTGCAGGCTGGCGCGGCTGCGCCACGTGGTCGCAGGTGTCGCGGAGGCTGACGGCCGCCGGAAAGCCCGCAGCCCCACGGGCTGTGGGGCCACGCGAGCGGCTGCCAAAGAGCTTTCCAACGAGGCACGGCTTTCCCTCCTGGCTCTTCGGGCGTGGGAGCTGTCACCAGAGCCGCGGCCCTACTGGAAAATGCTTCGCAGGCTGGCCTGGCGGCGCCACGTGGGCGCCAGTGTCGCCGAGACTGACGGCCGCCGGAAAGCCCGCAGCCCCACGGGCTGTGGGGCCACGCGAGCGGCTGCCAAAGAGCTTTCCAACGAAGCACGGCTTTCCCTCCTGGCTCTTCGGGCGTGGGAGCTGTCGCCAGAGCTGCGACCCTACCGGAAAATGCTTCGCAGGCTGGCGCGGCTGCGCCACGTGGGCACTGGAGTCGCCGAGGCTGACGGTCGCCGGAAAGCCCGCAGCCCCACGGGCTGTGGGGCCACGTGAGCGGCTGCCAAAGAGCTTTCCAACGAGGCACGGCTTTCCCTCCTGGCTCTTCGGGCGTGGGAGCTGTCGCCAGAGACGCGGCCCTACCGGAAAATGCTTCGCAGGCTGGCGTGGCGGCGCCACGTGGGCGCCAGTGTCGCCGAGGCTGATGGCCGCTGGAAAGCCCGCAGCCCCACGGGCTGTGGGGCCACGCGAGCGGCTGCCAAAGTGCTTTCCAACGAGGCACGGCTTTCCCTCCTGGCTCTTCGGGCGTGGGAGCTGTCGCCAGAGCCGCGGCCCTACCGGAAAATGCTTCGCAGGCTGGCGTGGCGGCGCCACGTGGGCACCGGTGTCGCCGAGGCTGACGGCCGCCGGAAAGCCCGCAGCCCCACGGGCTGTGGGGCCACGCGAGCGGCTGCCAAAGAGCTTTCCAAGGAGGCACGGCTTTCCCTCCTGGCTCTTCGGGCGTGGGAGCTGTCGCCAGAGCCGCGGCCCTACCGGAAAATGCTTCGCAGGCTGGCGCAGCGGTGCCACGTGGTCGCAGGTGTCGCCGATGCTGACGGCCGCCGGAAAGCCCGCAGCCCCACGGGCTGTGGGGCCACGCGAGCGGCTGCCAAAGAGCTTTCCAACGAGGCACGGCTTTCCCTCCTGGCTCTTCGGGCGTGGGAGCTGTCGCCAGAGCTGCGGCCCTACCGGAAAATGCTTCGCAGGCTGGCGCGGCGGCGCCACGTGGTCGCAGGTGTCGCGGAGGCTGACGGCCGCCGGAAAGCCCGCAGCCCCACGGGCTGTGGGGCCACGCGAGCGGCTGCCAAAGAGCTTTCCAACGAGGCACGGCTTTCCCTCCTGGCTCTTCGGGCGTGGGAGCTGTCGCCAGAGCCGCGGCCCTACCGGAAAATGCTTCGCAGGCTGGCCTGGCGGCGCCACGTGGGCGCCAGTGTCGCCGAGGCTGACGGCCGCCGGAAAGCCCGCAGCCCCCACGGGCTGTGGGGCCACGCGAGCGGCTGCCAAAGAGCTTTCCAAGGAGGCACGGCTTTCCCCTCCTGGCTCTTCGGGCGTGGGAGCTGCCGCCAGAGCCGCGGCCCTACCGGAAAATGCTTCGCAGGCTGGCGCGGCGGCGCCACGTGGGTGCCGGTGTCGCCGAGGCTGATGGCCGCCGGAAAGCCCGCAGCCCCACGGGCTGTGGGGCCACGCGAGCGGCTGCCAAAGAGCTTTCCAACGAGGCACGGCTTTCCCTCCTGGCTCTTCGGGCGTGGGAGCTGTCGCCAGAGCCGCGGCCCTACCGCAAAATGCTTCGCAGGCTGGCGCAGCGGCGCCACGTGGGTGCCGGTGTCGCCGAGGCTGACGGCTGCCGGAAAGCCCGCAACCCCACGGGCTGTTGGGCCACGTGAGCAGCTGCCAAAGAGCTTTCCAAGGAGGCACGGCTTTCCCTCCTGGCTCTTCAGGCGTGGGAGCTGTCGCAAGAGCCGTGGCCCTACCGGAAAATGCTTCGCAGGCTGGCGTGGCGGCGCCACGTGGGTGCCGGTGTCGCCGAGGCTGACGGCCGCCCGAAAGCCCGCAGCCCCACGGGCTGTGGGGCCACGCGAGCGGCTGCCAAAGAGCTTTCCAAGGAGGCACGGCTTTCCCTCCTGGCTCTTCGGGCGTGGGAGCTGTCGCCAGAGCCGCGGCCCTACCGGAAAATGCTTCGCAGGCTGGCGCGGCGGCGCCACCTTGGCGCCGGTGTCGCCGAGTCTGACGGCCGCCAGAAAGCCCGCAGCCCCACGGGCTGTGGGGCCACGCGAGCGGCTGCCAAAGAGCTTTCCAAGGAGGCACGGCTTTCCCTCCTGGCTCTTCGGGTGTGGGAGCTGCCGCCAGAACCGCGGCCCTACCGGAAAATGCTTCGGATGCTGGCGCGGCAGCGCCACGTGGGCGCAGGTGTCGCCGAGGCTGACGGCCGCGGGAAAGCCCGCAGCCCCACGGGCTGTGGGGCCACGCGAGCGGCTGCCAAAGAGCTTTCCAACGAGGCACGGCTTTCCCTCCTGGCTCTTCGGGCGTGGGAGCTGTCGCCAGAGCCGCGGCCCTACCGGAAAATACTTCGCAGGCTGGCGCGGCGGCGCCACCTTGGCGCCGGTGTCGCTGAGGCTGACGGCCGCCGGAAAGCCCGCAGCCCCACGGGCTGTGGGGCCACGCGAGCGGCTGCCAAAGAGCTTTCCAACGAGGCACGGCTTTCCCTCCTGGCTCTTCGGGCGTGGGAGCTGTCGCCAGAGCCGCGGCCCTACCGGAAAATGCTTCGCAGGCTGGCGCCGCGGCGCTACGTGGTCGCAGGTGTCGCCGAGGCTGACGGCCGCCGGAAAGCCCGCAGCCCCACGGGCTGTGGGGCCACGCGAGCGGCTGCCAAAGAGCTTTCCAACGAGGCACGGCTTTCCCTCCTGGCTCTTCGGGCGTGGGAGCTGTCGCCAGAGCCGCGGCCCTACTGGAAAATGCTTTGCAGGCTGGCGCAGCGGCGCCACGTGGGCGCCGGTGTCGCCGAGGCTGACGGCCGCCGGAAAGCCCGCATCCCCACGGGCTGTGGGGCCACGTGAGCAGCTGCCAAAGAGCTTTCCAACGAGGCACGGCTTTCCCTCCTGGCTCTTCGGGCGTGGGAGCTGTCGCCAGAGCCGCGGCCCTACCGGAAAGTGCTTCGCAGGCTGGCGTGGCGGCGCCACGTGGGCGCCGGTGTCGCTGAGGCTGATGGCCGCTGGAAAGCCCGCAGCCCCACGGACTGTGGGGCCACGCGAGCGGCTGCCAAAGAGCTTTCCAAGGAGGCACGGCTTTCCCTCCTGGCTCTTCGGGCGTGGGAGCTGTCGCCAGAGCCGCGGGCCCTACCGGAAAATGCTTCGCAGGCTGGCGCAGCGGCGCCACGTGGGAGCAGGTGTCGCCGAGGCTGACGGCCGCCGGAAAGCCCGCAGCCCCACGGGCTGTGGGGCCACGCGAGCGGCTGCCAAAGAGCTTTCCAACGAGGCACGGCTTTCCCTCCTGGCTCTTCGGGCGTGGGAGCTGTCGCCAGAGCCGCGGCCCTACTGGAAAATGCTTTGCAGGCTGGCGCAGCGGCGCCACGTGGTCGCCGGTGTCGCCGAGGCTGACGGCCGCCGGAAAGCCCGCAGCCCCACGGGCTGTGGGGCCACGTGAGAAGCTGCCAAAGAGCTTTCCAACGAGGCACGGCTTTCCCTCCTGGCTCTTCAGGCGTGGGAGCTGTCGCCAGAGCCGCGGCCCTACCGCAAAATGCTTCGCAGGCTGGCGCGGCGGCGTCACGTGGGCGCCGGTGTCGCCGAGGCTGATGGCCGCCGGAAAGCCCGCAGCCCCACGGGCTGTGGGGCCACGCGAGCGGCTGCCAAAGAGCTTTCCAAGGAGGCACGGCTTTCCCTCCTGGCTCTTCGGGCGTGGGAGCTGTCGCCAGAGCCGCGGCCCTAACGGAAAATTCTTTGCAGGCTGGCGCGGCAGCGCCACCTTGGCGCCGGTGTCGCCGAGGCTGATGGCCGCCGGAAAGCCCGCAGCCCCACGGGCTGTGGGGCCACGCGAGCGGCTGCCAAAGAGCTTTCTAACGAGGCATGGCTTTCCCTCCTGGCTCTTCGGGCGTGGGAGCTGTCGCCAGAGCCACGGCCCTACCGGAAAATGCTTTGCAGGCTGGTGCAGCGGCGCCACGTGGTCGCCGGTGTTGCCGAGGCTGATGGCCGCCGGAAAGCCCGCAGCCCCACGGGCTGTGGGGCCACGTGAGCAGCTGCCAAAGAGCTTTCCAAGGAGGCACGGCTTTCCCTCCTGGCTCTTTGGGCGTGGGAGCTGTCGCCAGAGCTGCGGCCCTACCGGAAAATGCTTCGCAGACTGGCGCGGCGGTGCCACCTTGGCGCCATTGTCGCCGAGGCTGATGGCTGCCGGAAAGCCCGCAGCCCCACGGGCTGTGGGGCCACGCGAGCGGCTGCCAAAGAGCTTTCCAAGGAGGCACGGCTTTCCCTCCTCGCTCTTCGGGCGTGGGAGCTGTCGCCACAGCCGCGGCCCTACCGGAAAATGCTTCGCAGGCTGGCGCCGCGGCGCTACGTGGTCGCAGGTGTCGCCGAGGCTGACGGCCGCCGGAAAGCCCGCAGCCCCACGGGCTGTGGGGCCACGCGAGCAGCTGCCAAAGAGCTTTCCAAGGAGGCACGGCTTTCCCTCCTTGCTCTTCGGGCGTGGGAGCTGCCGCCAGAACCGCGGCCCTACGGGAAAATGCTTCGCAGGCTGGCGCGGCGGCGCCACGTGGGCGCCGGTGTCGCCGAGGCTGATGGCCGCCGGAAAGCCCGCAGCCCCACGGGCTGTGGGGCCACGCGAGCGGCTGCCAAAGAGCTTTCCAACGAGGCACGGCTTTCCCTCCTGGCTCTTCGGGCGTGGGAGCTGTCGCCAGAGCCGCGGCCCTACCGGAAAATGCTTCGCAGGCTGGCGCGGCGGCGACACCTTGGCGCCGTTCTCGCCGAGGCTGATGGCCGCCGGAAAGCCCGCAGCCCCACGCGCTGTGGGGCCATGAGAGAGGCTGCCAAAGAGCTTTCCAAGGAGGCACGGCTTTCCCACCTGGCTCTTCGGGCGTGGGAGCTGTCGCCAGAGCCGCGGCCCTACCGGAAAATGCTTTGCAGGCTGGCGCGGCGGCGCCACCTTGGCGCCGGTGTCGCCGAGGCTGACGGCCGCCGGAAAGCCCGCAGCCCCACGGGCTGTGGGGCCACGCGAGCGGCTGCCAAAGAGCTTTCCAACGAGGCACGGCTTTCCCTCCTGGCTCTTCGGGCGTGGGAGCTGTCGCCAGAGCCGCGGCCCTACCGGAAAATGCTTCGCAGGCTGGCGCCGCGGCGCTACGTGGTCGCAGGTGTCGCCGAGGCTGACGGCCGCCGGAAAGCCCGCAGCCCCACGGGCTGTGGGGCCACGCGAGCGGCTGCCAAAGAGCTTTCCAACGAGGCACGGCTTTCCCTCCTGGCTCTTCGGGCGTGGGAGCTGTCGCCAGAGCCGCGGCCCTACTGGAAAATGCTTTGCAGGCTGGCGCAGCGGCGCCACGTGGGCGCCGGTGTCGCCGAGGCTGACGGCCGCCGGAAAGCCCGCATCCCCACGGGCTGTGGGGCCACGTGAGCAGCTGCCAAAGAGCTTTCCAACGAGGCACGGCTTTCCCTCCTGGCTCTTCGGGCGTGGGAGCTGTCGCCAGAGCCGCGGCCCTACCGGAAAGTGCTTCGCAGGCTGGCGTGGCGGCGCCACGTGGGCGCCGGTGTCGCTGAGGCTGATGGCCGCTGGAAAGCCCGCAGCCCCACGGACTGTGGGGCCACGCGAGCGGCTGCCAAAGAGCTTTCCAAGGAGGCACGGCTTTCCCTCCTGGCTCTTCGGGCGTGGGAGCTGTCGCCAGAGCCGCGGCCCTACCGGAAAATGCTTCGCAGGCTGGCGCAGCGGCGCCACGTGGGAGCAGGTGTCGCCGAGGCTGACGGCCGCCGGAAAGCCCGCAGCCCCACGGGCTGTGGGGCCACGCGAGCGGCTGCCAAAGAGCTTTCCAATGAGGCACGGCTTTCCCTCCTGGCTCTTCGGGCGTGGGAGCTGTCGCCAGAGCCGCGGCCCTACTGGAAAATGCTTTGCAGGCTGGCGCAGCGGCGCCACGTGGTCGCCGGTGTCGCCGAGGCTGACGGCCGCCGGAAAGCCCGCAGCCCCACGGGCTGTGGGGCCACGTGAGCAGCTGCCAAAGAGCTTTCCAACGAGGCACGGCTTTCCCTCCTGGCTCTTCAGGCGTGGGAGCTGTCGCCAGAGCCGCGGCCCTACCGCAAAATGCTTCGCAGGCTGGCGCGGCGGCGTCACGTGGGCGCCGGTGTCGCCGAGGCTGATGGCCGCCGGAAAGCCCGCAGCCCCACGGGCTGTGGGGCCACGCGAGCGGCTGCCAAAGAGCTTTCCAAGGAGGCACGGCTTTCCCTCCTGGCTCTTCGGGTGTGGGAGCTGTCGCCAGAGCCGCGGCCCTAACGGAAAATTCTTTGCAGGCTGGCGCGGCAGCGCCACCTTGGCGCCGGTGTCGCCGAGGCTGATGGCCGCCGGAAAGCCCGCAGCCCCACGGGCTGTGGGGCCACGCGAGCGGCTGCCAAAGAGCTTTCTAACGAGGCATGGCTTTCCCTCCTGGCTCTTCGGGCGTGGGAGCTGTCGCCAGAGCCACGGCCCTACCGGAAAATGCTTTGCAGGCTGGTGCAGCGGCGCCACGTGGTCGCCGGTGTCGCCGAGGCTGATGGCCGCCGGAAAGCCCGCAGCCCCACGGGCTGTGGGGCCACGTGAGCAGCTGCCAAAGAGCTTTCCAAGGAGGCACGGCTTTCCCTCCTGGCTCTTTGGGCGTGGGAGCTGTCGCCAGAGCTGCGGCCCTACCGGAAAATGCTTCGCAGACTGGCGCGGCGGTGCCACCTTGGCGCCATTGTCGCCGAGGCTGATGGCTGCCGGAAAGCCCGCAGCCCCACGGGCTGTGGGGCCACGCGAGCGGCTGCCAAAGAGCTTTCCAAGGAGGCATGGCTTTCCCTCCTGGCTCTTCGGGCGTGGGAGCTGTCGCCACAGCCGCGGCCCTACCGGAAAATGCTTCGCAGGCTGGCGCCGCGGCGCTACGTGGTCGCAGGTGTCGCCGAGGCTGACGGCCGCCGGAAAGCCCGCAGCCCCACGGGCTGTGGGGCCACGCGAGCAGCTGCCAAAGAGCTTTCCAAGGAGGCACGGCTTTCCCTCCTTGCTCTTCGGGCGTGGGAGCTGCCGCCAGAACCGCGGCCCTACCGGAAAATGCTTCGCAGGCTGGCGCGGCGGCGCCACGTGGGCGCCGGTGTCGCCGAGGCTGATGGCCGCCGGAAAGCCCGCAGCCCCACGGGCTGTGGGGCCACGCGAGCGGCTGCCAAAGAGCTTTCCAACGAGGCACGGCTTTCCCTCCTGGCTCTTCGGGCGTGGGAGCTGTCGCCAGAGCCGCGGCCCTACCGGAAAATGCTTCGCAGGCTGGCGCGGCGGCGACACCATGGCGCCGTTCTCGCCGAGGCTGATGGCCGCCGGAAAGCCCGCAGCCCCACGCGCTGTGGGGCCATGAGAGAGGCTGCCAAAGAGCTTTCCAAGGAGGCACGGCTTTCCCACCTGGCTCTTCGGGCGTGGGAGCTGTCGCCAGAGCCGCGGCCCTACCGGAAAATGCTTTGCAGGCTGGCGCGGCGGCGCCACCTTGGCGCCGGTGTCGCCGAGGCTGACGGCCGCCGGAAAGCCCGCAGCCCCACGGGCTGTGGGGCCACGCGAGCGGCTGCCAAAGAGCTTTCCAAGGAGGCACGGCTTTCCCTCCTGTCTCTTCGGGCGTGGGAGCTGTCGCCAGAGCCGCGGCCCTACCGGAAAATGCTTCGCAGGCTGGCGCGGCGGCGCTACGTGGTCGCAGGTGGCGCCGAGGCTGACGGCCGCCGGAAAGCCCGCAGCCCCACGGGCTGTGGGGCCACGCGAGCGGCTGCCAAAGAGCTTTCCAAGGAGGCACGGCTTTCCCTCCTGGCTCTTCGGGCGTGGGAGCTGCCGCCAGAACCGCGGCCCTACCGGAAAATGCTTCGCAGGCTGGCGCGGCGGCGCCACGTGGGAGCAGGTGTCGCCGAGGCTGACGGCGGCCGGAAAGCCCGCAGCCCCACGGGCTGTGGGGCCACGCGAGCGGCTGCCAAAGAGCTTTCCAAGGAGGCACGGCTTTCCCTCCTGGCTCTTCGGGCGTGGGAGCTGTCGCCAGAGCCGCGGCCCTACCGGAAAATGCTTCGCAGGCTGGCGCGGCGGCGCCACGTGGGCGCCGGTGTCGCCGAGGCTGACGGCCGCCGGAAAGCCCGCAGCCCCACGGGCTGTGGGGCCACGCGAGCGGCTGCCAAAGAGCTTTCCAACGAGGCACGGCTTTCCCTCCTGGCTCTTCGGGCGTGGGAGCTGTCGCCAGAGCCACGGCCCTACTGGAAAATGCTTTGCAGGCTGGCGCAGCGGCGCCACGTTGTCGCCGGTGTCGCCGAGGCTGACGGCCGCCGGAAAGCCCGCAGCCCCACGGGCTGTGGGGCCACGTGAGCAGCTGTCAAAGAGCTTTCCAAGGAGGCACGGCTTTCCCTCCTGGCTCTTCGGGCGTGGGAGCTGTCGCCACAGCCGCGGCCCTACCGGAAAATGCTTCGCAGGCTGGCGCCGCGGCGCTACGTGGTCGCAGGTGTCGCCGAGGCTGACGGCCGCCGGAAAGCCCGCAGCCCCACGGGCTGTGGGGCCACGCGAGCAGCTGCCAAAGAGCTTTGCAACGAGGCATGGCTTTCCCTCCTTGCTCTTCGGGCGTGGGAGCTGCCGCCAGAACCGCGGCCCTACCGGAAAATGCTTCGCAGGCTGGCGCGGCGGCGCCACGTGGGCGCCGGTGTCGCCGAGGCTGATGGACGCCGGAAAGCCCGCAGCCCCACGGGCTGTGGGGCCACGCGAGCGGCTGCCAAAGAGCTTTCCAACGAGGCACGGCTTTCCCTCCTGGCTCTTTGGGCGTGGGAGCTGTCGCCAGAGCCGCGGGCCCTACCGGAAAATGCTTCGCAGGCTGGCGCGGCGGCGACACCTTGGCGCCGTTCTCGCCGAGGCTGATGGCCGCCGGAAAGCCCGCAGCCCCACGCGCTGTGGGGCCATGAGAGCGGCTGCCAAAGAGCTTTCCAAGGAGGCACGGCTTTCCCACCTGGCTCTTCGGGCGTGGGAGCTGTCGCCAGAGCCGCGGCCCTACCGGAAAATGCTTCGCAGGCTGGCGCCGCGGCGCTACGTGGTCGCAGGTGGCGCCGAGGCTGACGGCCGCCGGAAAGCCCGCAGCCCCACGGGCTGTGGGGCCACGCGAGCGGCTGCCAAAGAGCTTTCCAAGGAGGCACGGCTTTCCCTCCTGGCTCTTCGGGCGTGGGAGCTGTCGCCAGAGCCGCGGCCCTACCGGAAAATGCTTCGCAGGCTGGCGCGGCGGCGCCACGTGGGCGCCGGTGTCGCCGAGGCTGACGGCCGCCGGAAAGCCCGCAGCCCCACGGGCTGTGGGGCCACGCGAGCGGCTGCCAAAGAGCTTTCCAACGAGGCACGGCTTTCCCTCCTGGCTCTTCGGGCGTGGGAGCTGTCGCCAGAGCCACGGCCCTACTGGAAAATGCTTTGCAGGCTGGCGCAGCGGCGCCACGTTGTCGCCGGTGTCGCCGAGGCTGACGGCCGCCGGAAAGCCCGCAGCCCCACGGGCTGTGGGGCCACGTGAGCAGCTGCCAAAGAGCTTTCCAAGGAGGCACGGCTTTCCCTCCTGGCTCTTCGGGCGTGGGAGCTGTCACCAGAGCCGCGGCCCTACCGGAAAATGCTTCGCAGGCTGGCGCCGCGGCGCTACGTGGTCGCAGGTGTCGCCGAGGCTGACGGCCGCCGGAAAGCCCGCAGCCCCACGGGCTGTGGGGCCACGTGAGCAGCTGCCAAAGAGCTTTCCAACGAGGCACGGCTTTCCCTCCTGGCTCTTCGGGCGTGGGAGCTGTCGCCAGAGCCGCGGCCCTACCGGAAAATGCTTCGCAGGCTGGCGCGGCGGCGCCACCTTGGCGCCGGTGTCGCCGAGTCTGACGGCCGCCAAAAAGCCCGCAGCCCCACGGGCTGTGGGGCCACGCGAGCGGCTGCCAAAGAGCTTTCCAAGGAGGCACGGCTTTCCCTCCTGGCTCTTCGGGCGTGGGAGCTGCCGCCAGAACCGCGGCCCTACCGGAAAATGCTTCGGATGCTGGCGCGGCGGCGCCACGTGGGCGCAGGTGTCGCCGAGGCTGACGGCCGCGGGAAAGCCCGCAGCCCCACGGGCTGTGGGGCCACGCGAGCGGCTGCCAAAGAGCTTTCCAACGAGGCACGGCTTTCCCTCCTGGCTCTTCGGGCGTGGGAGCTGTCGCCAGAGCCGCGGCCCTACCGGAAAATACTTCGCAGGCTGGCGCGGCGGCGCCACCTTGGCGCCGGTGTCGCTGAGGCTGACGGCCGCCGGAAAGCCCGCAGGCCCACGGGCTGTGGGGCCACGCGAGCGGCTGCCAAAGAGCTTTCCAAGGAGGCACGGCTTTCCCTCCTGGCTCTTCGGGCGTGGGAGCTGTCGCCAGAGCCGCGGCCCTACCGGAAAATGCTTCGCAGGCTGGCGCGGCGGCGCCACGTGGGCGCCGGTGTCGCCGAGGCTGACGGCCGCCGGAAAGCCCGCAGCCCCACGGGCTGTGGGGCCACGCGAGCGGCTGCCAAAGAGCTTTCCAACGAGGCACGGCTTTCCCTCCTGGCTCTTCGGGCGTGGGAGCTGTCGCCAGAGCCACGGCCCTACTGGAAAATGCTTTGCAGGCTGGCGCAGCGGTGCCACGTTGTCGCCGGTGTCGCCGAGGCTGACGGCCGCCGGAAAGCCCGCAGCCCCACGGGCTGTGGGGCCACGCGAGCAGCTGCCAAAGAGCTTTGCAACGAGGCATGGCTTTCCCTCCTTGCTCTTCGGGCGTGGGAGCTGCCGCCAGAACCGCGGCCCTACCGGAAAATGCTTCGCAGGCTGGCGCGGCGGCGCCACGTGGGCGCCGGTGTCGCCGAGGCTGATGGACGCCGGAAAGCCCGCAGCCCCACGGGCTGTGGGGCCACGCGAGCGGCTGCCAAAGAGCTTTCCAACGAGGCACGGCTTTCCCTCCTGGCTCTTTGGGCGTGGGAGCTGTCGCCAGAGCCGCGGCCCTACCGGAAAATGCTTCGCAGGCTGGCGCGGCGGCGACACCTTGGCGCCGTTCTCGCCGAGGCTGATGGCCGCCGGAAAGCCCGCAGCCCCACGCGCTGTGGGGCCATGAGAGCGGCTGCCAAAGAGCTTTCCAAGGAGGCACGGCTTTCCCACCTGGCTCTTCGGGCGTGGGAGCTGTCGCCAGAGCCGCGGCCCTACCGGAAAATGCTTCGCAGGCTGGCGCCGCGGCGCTACGTGGTCGCAGGTGGCGCCGAGGCTGACGGCCGCCGGAAAGCCCGCAGCCCCACGGGCTGTGGGGCCACGCGAGCGGCTGCCAAAGAGCTTTCCAAGGAGGCACGGCTTTCCCTCCTGGCTCTTCAGGCGTGGGAGCTGTCGCCAGAGCCGCGGCCCTACCGGAAAATGCTTCGCAGGCTGGCGCGGCGGCGCCACGTGGGCGCCGGTGTCGCCGAGGCTGACGGCCGCCGGAAAGCCCGCAGCCCCACGGGCTGTGGGGCCACGCGAGCGGCTGCCAAAGAGCTTTCCAACGAGGCACGGCTTTCCCTCCTGGCTCTTCGGGCGTGGGAGCTGTCGCCAGAGCCACGGCCCTACTGGAAAATGCTTTGCAGGCTGGCGCAGCGGCGCCACGTTGTCGCCGGTGTCGCCGAGGCTGACGGCCGCCGGAAAGCCCGCAGCCCCACGGGCTGTGGGGCCACGTGAGCAGCTGCCAAAGAGCTTTCCAAGGAGGCACGGCTTTCCCTCCTGGCTCTTCGGGCGTGGGAGCTGTCACCAGAGCCGCGGCCCTACCGGAAAATGCTTCGCAGGCTGGCGCCGCGGCGCTACGTGGTCGCAGGTGTCGCCGAGGCTGACGGCCGCCGGAAAGCCCGCAGCCCCACGGGCTGTGGGGCCACGTGAGCAGCTGCCAAAGAGCTTTCCAACGAGGCACGGCTTTCCCTCCTGGCTCTTCGGGCGTGGGAGCTGTCGCCAGAGCCGCGGCCCTACCGGAAAATGCTTCGCAGGCTGGCGCGGCGGCGCCACCTTGGCGCCGGTGTCGCCGAGTCTGACGGCCGCCAAAAAGCCCGCAGCCCCACGGGCTGTGGGGCCACGCGAGCGGCTGCCAAAGAGCTTTCCAAGGAGGCACGGCTTTCCCTCCTGGCTCTTCGGGCGTGGGAGCTGCCGCCAGAACCGCGGCCCTACCGGAAAATGCTTCGGATGCTGGCGCGGCGGCGCCACGTGGGCGCAGGTGTCGCCGAGGCTGACGGCCGCGGGAAAGCCCGCAGCCCCACGGGCTGTGGGGCCACGCGAGCGGCTGCCAAAGAGCTTTCCAACGAGGCACGGCTTTCCCTCCTGGCTCTTCGGGCGTGGGAGCTGTCGCCAGAGCCGCGGCCCTACCGGAAAATACTTCGCAGGCTGGCGCGGCGGCGCCACCTTGGCGCCGGTGTCGCTGAGGCTGACGGCCGCCGGAAAGCCCGCAGGCCCACGGGCTGTGGGGCCACGCGAGCGGCTGCCAAAGAGCTTTCCAAGGAGGCACGGCTTTCCCTCCTGGCTCTTCGGGCGTGGGAGCTGTCGCCAGAGCCGCGGCCCTACCGGAAAATGCTTCGCAGGCTGGCGCCGCGGCGCTACGTGGTCGCAGGTGTCGCCGAGGCTGACGGCCGCCGGAAAGCCCGCAGCCCCACGGGCTGTGGGGCCACGCGAGCGGCTGCCAAAGAGCTTTCCAACGAGGCACGGCTTTCCCTCCTGGCTCTTCGGGCGTGGTAGCTGTCGCCAGAGCCGCGGCCCTACTGGAAAATGCTTTGTAGGCTGGCGCAGCGGCGCCACGTGGGCGCCGGTGTCGCCGAGGCTGACGGCCGCCGGAAAGCCCGCATCCCCACGGGCTGTGGGGCCACGTGAGCAGCTGCCAAAGAGCTTTCCAACGAGGCACGGCTTTCCCTCCTGGCTCTTCGGGCGTGGGAGCTGTCGCCAGAGCCGCGGCCCTACCGGAAAGTGCTTCGCAGGCTGGCGTGGCGGCGCCACGTGGGCGCAGGTGTCGCTGAGGCTGATGGCCGCTGGAAAGCCCGCAGCCCCACGGACTGTGGGGCCACGCGAGCGGCTGCCAAAGAGCTTTCCAACGAGGGAAGGCTTTCCCTCCTGGCTCTTCGGGCGTGGGAGCTGTCGCCAGAGCCGCGGCCCTACCGGAAAATGCTTCGCAGGCTGGCGCAGCGGCGCCACGTGGGAGCAGGTGTCGCCGAGGCTGACGGCCGCCGGAAAGCCCGCAGCCCCACGGGCTGTGGGGCCACGCGAGCGGCTGCCAAAGAGCTTTCCAACGAGGCACGGCTTTCCCTCCTGGCTCTTCGGGCGTGGGAGCTGTCGCCAGAGCCGCGGCCCTACTGGAAAATGCTTTGCAGGCTGGCGCAGCGGCGCCACGTGGTCGCCGGTGTCGCCGAGGCTGACGGCCGCCGGAAAGCCCGCAGCCCCACGGGCTGTGGGGCCACGTGAGCAGCTGCCAAAGAGCTTTCCAACGAGGCACGGCTTTCCCTCCTGGCTCTTCAGGCGTGGGAGCTGTCGCCAGAGCCGCGGCCCTACCGCAAAATGCTTCGCAGGCTGGCGCGGCGGCGCCACGTGGGCGCCGGTGTCGCCGAGGCTGACGGCCGCCGGAAAGCCCGCAGCCCCACGTTCTGTGGGGCCACGCGAGCGGCTGCCAAAGAGCTTTCCAAGGAGGCACGGCTTTCCCTCCTGGCTCTTCGGGCGTGGGAGCTGTCGCCAGAGCCGCGGCCCTAACGGAAAATGCTTTGCAGGCTGGCGCGGCAGCGCCACCTTGGCGCCGGTGTCGCCGAGGCTGATGGCCGCCGGAAAGCCCGCAGCCCCACGGGCTGTGGGGCCACGCGAGCGGCTGCCAAAGAGCTTTCTAACGAGGCATGGCTTTCCCTCCTGGCTCTTCGGGCGTGGGAGCTGTCGCCAGAGCCACGGCCCTACCGGAAAATGCTTTACAGGCTGGTGCAGCGGCGCCACGTGGTCGCCGGTGTCGCCGAGGCTGATGGCCGCCGGAAAGCCCGCAGCCCCACGGGCTGTGGGGCCACGTGAGCAGCTGCCAAAGAGCTTTCCAACGAGGCACGGCTTTCCCTCCTGGCTCTTTGGGCGTGGGAGCTGTCGCCAGAGCCGCGGCCCTACCGGAAAATGCTTCGCAGACTGGCGCGGCGGTGCCACCTTGGCGCCATTGTCGCCGAGGCTGATGGCTGCCGGAAAGCCCGCAGCCCCACGGGCTGTGGGGCCACGCGAGCGGCTGCCAAAGAGCTTTCCAAGGAGGCATGGCTTTCCCTCCTGGCTCTTCGGGCATGGGAGCTGTCGCCACAGCCGCGGCCCTACCGGAAAATGCTTCGCAGGCTGGCGCCGCGGCGCTACGTGGTCGCAGGTGTCGCCGAGGCTGACGGCCGCCGGAAAGCCCGCAGCCCCACGGGCTGTGGGGCCACGCGAGCGGCTGCCAAAGAGCTTTCCAAGGAGGCACGGCTTTCCCTCCTTGCTCTTCGGGCGTGGGAGCTGCCGCCAGAACCGCGGCCCTACCGGAAAATGCTTTGCAGGCTGGCGCGGCGGCGCCACGTGGGCGCAGGTGTCGCCGAGGCTGATGGCCGCCGGAAAGCCCGCAGCCCCACGGGCTGTGGGGCCACGCGAGCGGCTGCCAAAGAGCTTTCCAACGAGGCACGGCTTTCCCTCCTGGCTCTTCGGGCGTGGGAGCTGTCGCCAGAGCCGCGGCCCTACCGGAAAATGCTTCGCAGGCTGGCGCGGCGGCGACACCTTGGCGCCGGTGTCGCCGAGGCTGACGGCCGCCGGAAAGCCCGCAGCCCCACGGGCTGTGGGGCCACGCGAGCGGCTGCCAAAGAGCTTTCCAAGGAGGCACGGCTTTCCCTCCTGGCTCTTCGGGCGTGGGAGCTGTCGCCACAGCCGCGGCCCTACCGGAAAATGCTTCGCAGGCTGGCGCCGCGGCGCTACGTGGTCGCAGGTGTCGCCGAGGCTGACGGCCGCCGGAAAGCCCGCAGCCCCACGGGCTGTGGGGCCACGCGAGCAGCTGCCAAAGAGCTTTCCAAGGAGGCACGGCTTTCCCTCCTTGCTCTTCGGGCGTGGGAGCTGCCGCCAGAACCGCGGCCCTACCGGAAAATGCTTCGCAGGCTGGCGCGGCGGCGCCACGTGGGCGCCGGTGTCGCCGAGGCTGATGGCCGCCGGAAAGCCCGCAGCCCCACGGGCTGTGGGGCCACGCGAGCGGCTGCCAAAGAGCTTTCCAACGAGGCACGGCTTTCCCTCCTGGCTCTTCGGGCGTGGGAGCTGTCGCCAGAGCCGCGGCCCTACCGGAAAATGCTTCGCAGGCTGGCGCGGCGGCGACACCATGGCGCCGTTCTCGCCGAGGCTGATGGCCGCCGGAAAGCCCGCAGCCCCACGCGCTGTGGGGCCATGAGAGAGGCTGCCAAAGAGCTTTCCAAGGAGGCACGGCTTTCCCACCTGGCTCTTCGGGCGTGGGAGCTGTCGCCAGAGCCGCGGCCCTACCGGAAAATGCTTTGCAGGCTGGCGCGGCGGCGCCACCTTGGCGCCGGTGTCGCCGAGGCTGACGGCCGCCGGAAAGCCCGCAGCCCCACGGGCTGTGGGGCCACGCGAGCGGCTGCCAAAGAGCTTTCCAAGGAGGCACGGCTTTCCCTCCTGTCTCTTCGGGCGTGGGAGCTGTCGCCAGAGCCGCGGCCCTACCGGAAAATGCTTCGCAGGCTGGCGCGGCGGCGCTACGTGGTCGCAGGTGGCGCCGAGGCTGACGGCCGCCGGAAAGCCCGCAGCCCCACGGGCTGTGGGGCCACGCGAGCGGCTGCCAAAGAGCTTTCCAAGGAGGCACGGCTTTCCCTCCTGGCTCTTCGGGCGTGGGAGCTGCCGCCAGAACCGCGGCCCTACCGGAAAATGCTTCGCAGGCTGGCGCGGCGGCGCCACGTGGGAGCAGGTGTCGCCGAGGCTGACGGCGGCCGGAAAGCCCGCAGCCCCACGGGCTGTGGGGCCACGCGAGCGGCTGCCAAAGAGCTTTCCAAGGAGGCACGGCTTTCCCTCCTGGCTCTTCGGGCGTGGGAGCTGTCGCCAGAGCCGCGGCCCTACCGGAAAATGCTTCGCAGGCTGGCGCGGCGGCGCCACGTGGGCGCCGGTGTCGCCGAGGCTGACGGCCGCCGGAAAGCCCGCAGCCCCACGGGCTGTGGGGCCACGCGAGCGGCTGCCAAAGAGCTTTCCAACGAGGCACGGCTTTCCCTCCTGGCTCTTCGGGCGTGGGAGCTGTCGCCAGAGCCACGGCCCTACTGGAAAATGCTTTGCAGGCTGGCGCAGCGGCGCCACGTTGTCGCCGGTGTCGCCGAGGCTGACGGCCGCCGGAAAGCCCGCAGCCCCACGGGCTGTGGGGCCACGTGAGCAGCTGTCAAAGAGCTTTCCAAGGAGGCACGGCTTTCCCTCCTGGCTCTTCGGGCGTGGGAGCTGTCGCCACAGCCGCGGCCCTACCGGAAAATGCTTCGCAGGCTGGCGCCGCGGCGCTACGTGGTCGCAGGTGTCGCCGAGGCTGACGGCCGCCGGAAAGCCCGCAGCCCCACGGGCTGTGGGGCCACGCGAGCAGCTGCCAAAGAGCTTTGCAACGAGGCATGGCTTTCCCTCCTTGCTCTTCGGGCGTGGGAGCTGCCGCCAGAACCGCGGCCCTACCGGAAAATGCTTCGCAGGCTGGCGCGGCGGCGCCACGTGGGCGCCGGTGTCGCCGAGGCTGATGGACGCCGGAAAGCCCGCAGCCCCACGGGCTGTGGGGCCACGCGAGCGGCTGCCAAAGAGCTTTCCAACGAGGCACGGCTTTCCCTCCTGGCTCTTTGGGCGTGGGAGCTGTCGCCAGAGCCGCGGCCCTACCGGAAAATGCTTCGCAGGCTGGCGCGGCGGCGACACCTTGGCGCCGTTCTCGCCGAGGCTGATGGCCGCCGGAAAGCCCGCAGCCCCACGCGCTGTGGGGCCATGAGAGCGGCTGCCAAAGAGCTTTCCAAGGAGGCACGGCTTTCCCACCTGGCTCTTCGGGCGTGGGAGCTGTCGCCAGAGCCGCGGCCCTACCGGAAAATGCTTCGCAGGCTGGCGCCGCGGCGCTACGTGGTCGCAGGTGGCGCCGAGGCTGACGGCCGCCGGAAAGCCCGCAGCCCCACGGGCTGTGGGGCCACGCGAGCGGCTGCCAAAGAGCTTTCCAAGGAGGCACGGCTTTCCCTCCTGGCTCTTCGGGCGTGGGAGCTGTCGCCAGAGCCGCGGCCCTACCGGAAAATGCTTCGCAGGCTGGCGCGGCGGCGCCACGTGGGCGCCGGTGTCGCCGAGGCTGACGGCCGCCGGAAAGCCCGCAGCCCCACGGGCTGTGGGGCCACGCGAGCGGCTGCCAAAGAGCTTTCCAACGAGGCACGGCTTTCCCTCCTGGCTCTTCGGGCGTGGGAGCTGTCGCCAGAGCCACGGCCCTACTGGAAAATGCTTTGCAGGCTGGCGCAGCGGCGCCACGTTGTCGCCGGTGTCGCCGAGGCTGACGGCCGCCGGAAAGCCCGCAGCCCCACGGGCTGTGGGGCCACGTGAGCAGCTGCCAAAGAGCTTTCCAAGGAGGCACGGCTTTCCCTCCTGGCTCTTCGGGCGTGGGAGCTGTCACCAGAGCCGCGGCCCTACCGGAAAATGCTTCGCAGGCTGGCGCCGCGGCGCTACGTGGTCGCAGGTGTCGCCGAGGCTGACGGCCGCCGGAAAGCCCGCAGCCCCACGGGCTGTGGGGCCACGTGAGCAGCTGCCAAAGAGCTTTCCAACGAGGCACGGCTTTCCCTCCTGGCTCTTCGGGCGTGGGAGCTGTCGCCAGAGCCGCGGCCCTACCGGAAAATGCTTCGCAGGCTGGCGCGGCGGCGCCACCTTGGCGCCGGTGTCGCCGAGTCTGACGGCCGCCAAAAAGCCCGCAGCCCCACGGGCTGTGGGGCCACGCGAGCGGCTGCCAAAGAGCTTTCCAAGGAGGCACGGCTTTCCCTCCTGGCTCTTCGGGCGTGGGAGCTGCCGCCAGAACCGCGGCCCTACCGGAAAATGCTTCGGATGCTGGCGCGGCGGCGCCACGTGGGCGCAGGTGTCGCCGAGGCTGACGGCCGCGGGAAAGCCCGCAGCCCCACGGGCTGTGGGGCCACGCGAGCGGCTGCCAAAGAGCTTTCCAACGAGGCACGGCTTTCCCTCCTGGCTCTTCGGGCGTGGGAGCTGTCGCCAGAGCCGCGGCCCTACCGGAAAATACTTCGCAGGCTGGCGCGGCGGCGCCACCTTGGCGCCGGTGTCGCTGAGGCTGACGGCCGCCGGAAAGCCCGCAGGCCCACGGGCTGTGGGGCCACGCGAGCGGCTGCCAAAGAGCTTTCCAAGGAGGCACGGCTTTCCCTCCTGGCTCTTCGGGCGTGGGAGCTGTCGCCAGAGCCGCGGCCCTACCGGAAAATGCTTCGCAGGCTGGCGCGGCGGCGCCACGTGGGCGCCGGTGTCGCCGAGGCTGACGGCCGCCGGAAAGCCCGCAGCCCCACGGGCTGTGGGGCCACGCGAGCGGCTGCCAAAGAGCTTTCCAACGAGGCACGGCTTTCCCTCCTGGCTCTTCGGGCGTGGGAGCTGTCGCCAGAGCCACGGCCCTACTGGAAAATGCTTTGCAGGCTGGCGCAGCGGCGCCACGTTGTCGCCGGTGTCGCCGAGGCTGACGGCCGCCGGAAAGCCCGCAGCCCCACGGGCTGTGGGGCCACGTGAGCAGCTGTCAAAGAGCTTTCCAAGGAGGCACGGCTTTCCCTCCTGGCTCTTCGGGCGTGGGAGCTGTCGCCACAGCCGCGGCCCTACCGGAAAATGCTTCGCAGGCTGGCGCCGCGGCGCTACGTGGTCGCAGGTGTCGCCGAGGCTGACGGCCGCCGGAAAGCCCGCAGCCCCACGGGCTGTGGGGCCACGCGAGCAGCTGCCAAAGAGCTTTGCAACGAGGCATGGCTTTCCCTCCTTGCTCTTCGGGCGTGGGAGCTGCCGCCAGAACCGCGGCCCTACCGGAAAATGCTTCGCAGGCTGGCGCGGCGGCGCCACGTGGGCGCCGGTGTCGCCGAGGCTGATGGACGCCGGAAAGCCCGCAGCCCCACGGGCTGTGGGGCCACGCGAGCGGCTGCCAAAGAGCTTTCCAACGAGGCACGGCTTTCCCTCCTGGCTCTTTGGGCGTGGGAGCTGTCGCCAGAGCCGCGGCCCTACCGGAAAATGCTTCGCAGGCTGGCGCGGCGGCGACACCTTGGCGCCGTTCTCGCCGAGGCTGATGGCCGCCGGAAAGCCCGCAGCCCCACGCGCTGTGGGGCCATGAGAGCGGCTGCCAAAGAGCTTTCCAAGGAGGCACGGCTTTCCCACCTGGCTCTTCGGGCGTGGGAGCTGTCGCCAGAGCCGCGGCCCTACCGGAAAATGCTTCGCAGGCTGGCGCCGCGGCGCTACGTGGTCGCAGGTGGCGCCGAGGCTGACGGCCGCCGGAAAGCCCGCAGCCCCACGGGCTGTGGGGCCACGCGAGCGGCTGCCAAAGAGCTTTCCAAGGAGGCACGGCTTTCCCTCCTGGCTCTTCGGGCGTGGGAGCTGTCGCCAGAGCCTCGGCCCTACCGGAAAATGCTTCGCAGGCTGGCGCGGCGGCGCCACGTGGGCGCCGGTGTCGCCGAGGCTGACGGCCGCCGGAAAGCCCGCAGCCCCACGGGCTGTGGGGCCACGCGAGCGGCTGCCAAAGAGCTTTCCAACGAGGCACGGCTTTCCCTCCTGGCTCTTCGGGCGTGGGAGCTGTCGCCAGAGCCACGGCCCTACTGGAAAATGCTTTGCAGGCTGGCGCAGCGGCGCCACCTTGGCGCCGGTGTCGCCGAGTCTGACGGCCGCCAAAAAGCCCGCAGCCCCACGGGCTGTGGGGCCACGCGAGCGGCTGCCAAAGAGCTTTCCAAGGAGGCACGGGCTTTCCCTCCTGGCTCTTCGGGCGTGGGAGCTGCCGCCAGAACCGCGGCCCTACCGGAAAATGCTTCGGATGCTGGCGCGGCGGCGCCACGTGGGCGCAGGTGTCGCCGAGGCTGACGGCCGCGGGAAAGCCCGCAGCCCCACGGGCTGTGGGGCCACGCGAGCGGCTGCCAAAGAGCTTTCCAACGAGGCACGGCTTTCCCTCCTGGCTCTTCGGGCGTGGGAGCTGTCGCCAGAGCCGCGGCCCTACCGGAAAATACTTCGCAGGCTGGCGCGGCGGCGCCACCTTGGCGCCGGTGTCGCTGAGGCTGACGGCCGCCGGAAAGCCCGCAGGCCCACGGGCTGTGGGGCCACGCGAGCGGCTGCCAAAGAGCTTTCCAAGGAGGCACGGCTTTCCCTCCTGGCTCTTCGGGCGTGGGAGCTGTCGCCAGAGCCGCGGCCCTACCGGAAAATGCTTCGCAGGCTGGCGCCGCGGCGCTACGTGGTCGCAGGTGTCGCCGAGGCTGACGGCCGCCGGAAAGCCCGCAGCCCCACGGGCTGTGGGGCCACGCGAGCGGCTGCCAAAGAGCTTTCCAACGAGGCACGGCTTTCCCTCCTGGCTCTTCGGGCGTGGTAGCTGTCGCCAGAGCCGCGGCCCTACTGGAAAATGCTTTGCAGGCTGGCGCAGCGGCGCCACGTGGGCGCCGGTGTCGCCGAGGCTGACGGCCGCCGGAAAGCCCGCATCCCCACGGGCTGTGGGGCCACGTGAGCAGCTGCCAAAGAGCTTTCCAACGAGGCACGGCTTTCCCTCCTGGCTCTTCGGGCATGGGAGCTGTCGCCAGAGCCGCGGCCCTACCGGAAAGTGCTTCGCAGGCTGGCGTGGCGGCGCCACGTGGGCGCAGGTGTCGCTGAGGCTGATGGCCGCTGGAAAGCCCGCAGCCCCACGGACTGTGGGGCCACGCGAGCGGCTGCCAAAGAGCTTTCCAACGAGGGAAGGCTTTCCCTCCTGGCTCTTCGGGCGTGGGAGCTGTCGCCAGAGCCGCGGCCCTACCGGAAAATGCTTCGCAGGCTGGCGCAGCGGCGCCACGTGGGAGCAGGTGTCGCCGAGGCTGACGGCCGCCGGAAAGCCCGCAGCCCCACGGGCTGTGGGGCCACGCGAGCGGCTGCCAAAGAGCTTTCCAACGAGGCACGGCTTTCCCTCCTGGCTCTTCGGGCGTGGGAGCTGTCGCCAGAGCCGCGGCCCTACTGGAAAATGCTTTGCAGGCTGGCGCAGCGGCGCCACGTGGTCGCCGGTGTCGCCGAGGCTGACGGCCGCCGGAAAGCCCGCAGCCCCACGGGCTGTGGGGCCACGTGAGCAGCTGCCAAAGAGCTTTCCAACGAGGCACGGCTTTCCCTCCTGGCTCTTCAGGCGTGGGAGCTGTCGCCAGAGCCGCGGCCCTACCGCAAAATGCTTCGCAGGCTGGCGCGGCGGCGCCACGTGGGCGCCGGTGTCGCCGAGGCTGACGGCCGCCGGAAAGCCCGCAGCCCCACGTTCTGTGGGGCCACGCGAGCGGCTGCCAAAGAGCTTTCCAAGGAGGCACGGCTTTCCCTCCTGGCTCTTCGGGCGTGGGAGCTGTCGCCAGAGCCGCGGCCCTACCGAAAAATGCTTTGCAGGCTGACGCGGCGGCGCCACGTGGGCGCCGGTGTCGCCGAGGCTGATGGCCGCCGGAAAGCCCGCAGCCCCACGGGCTGTGGGGCCACGCGAGCGGCTGCCAAAGGGCGTTCCAACGAGGCACGGCTTTCCCTCCTGGCTCTTCGGGCGTGGGAGCTGTCGCCAGAGCCGCGGCCCTACCGGAAAATGCTTCGCAGGCTGGCGCGGTGGCGCCACCTTGGCGCCGATGTCGCCGAGGCTGATGGCCGCCGGAAAGCCCGCAGCCCCACGGGCTGTGGGGCCACGCGAGCGACTGCCAAAGAGGTTTCCAAGGAGGCACGGCTTTCCGTCCTGGCTCTTCAGGCGTGGGAGCTGTCGCCAGAGCCGCGGCCCTACCGGAAAATGCTTCGCAGGCTGGTGCGGCGGCGCCACGTGGTCGCAGGTGTCGCCGAGGCTGACGGCCGCCGGAAAGCCCGCAGCCCCACGGGCTGTGGGGCCACGCGAGCGGCTGCCAAAGTGCTTTCTAACGAGGCACGGCTTTCCCTCCTGGCTCTTCGGGCGTGGGAGCTGTCGCCAGAGCCGCGGCGCTACCGGAAAATGCTTCGCAGGCTGGCGCGGCGGCGCCACGTGGGCGCCGGTGTCGCCGAGGCTGATGGCCGCCTGAAAGCCCGCAGCCCCACGGGCTGTGGGGCCACGCGAGCGGCTGCCAAAGAGCTTTCCAACGAGGCACGGCTTTCCCTCCTGGCTCTTCGGGTGTGGGAGCTGTCGCCAGAGACGCAGCCCTACCGGAAAATGCTTCGCAGGCTGGCGCGGCGGCGCCACGTGGGCGCCGGTGCTGTCGAGGCTGACGGCTACCGGAAAGCCCGCACCCCCACGGGCTGTGGGGACACGCGAGCGGCTGCCAAAGAGCTTTCCAAGGAGGCACGGCTTTCCCTCCTGGCTCTTCGGGCGTGGGAGCTGTCGCCAGAGCCGCGGCCCTATCGGAAAATGCTTCGGAGGCTGGCGCCGCGGCGCCACGTGGGAGCAGGTGTCGCCGAGGCTGACGGCCGCCGGAAAGCCCGCAGCCCCACGGGCTGTGGGGCCACGCGAGCGGCTGCCAAAGAGCTTTCCAAGGAGGCACGGCTTTCCCTCCTGTCTCTTCGGGCGTGGGAGCTGTCGCCAGAGCCGCGGCCCTACCGGAAAATGCTTCGCAGGGTGGCGTGGCGTCGCCACGTGGGCACTGGTGTCGCCGAGGCTGACGGCCGCCGGAAAGCCCGCAGCCCCACGGGCTGTGGGGCCACACGAGCGGCTGCCAAAGAGCTTTCCAACGAGGCACGGCTTTCCCTCCTGGCTCTTCGGGCGTGGGAGCTGTCGCCAGAGACGCGGCCCTACCGGAAAATGCTTCGCAGGCTGGCGCGGCGGCGCCACGTGGTCGCAGGTGTTGCCGAGGCTGACGGCCGCCGGAAAGCCCGCAGCCCCACGGGCTGTGGGGCCACGCGAGCGGCTGCCAAAGAGCTTTCCAACGAGGCACGGCTTTCCCTCCTGGCTCTTCGGGTGTGGGAGCTGTCGCCAGAGCCGCGGCCCTACCGGAAAATGCTTCGCAGGCTGGCGCGGCGGTGCCACGTGGGCACTGGTGTCACCGAGGCTGACGGCCGCCAGAAAGCCCGCAGCCCCACGGGCTGTGGGGCCACGCGAGCGGCTGCCAAAGAGCTTTCCAACGAGGCACAGCTTTCCCTCCTGGCTCTTCGGTCGTGGGAGCTGTCGCCAGAGCCGCGGCCCTACCGAAAAATGCTTTGCAGGCTGGCGCGGCGGCGCAACGTGGGCGCCGGTGTCGCCGAGGCTGACGGCCCCCGGAAAGCCCGCACCCCCACGGGCTGTGGGGCCACGCGAGCGGCTGCCAAAGAGCTTTCCAAGGAGGCACGGCTTTCCCTCCTGGCTCTTCGGGCGTGGGAGCTGTCGCCAGAGCCGCGGTCCTACCGGAAAATGCTTCGCAGGCTGGCGCGGCGGCGCCACGTGGGCGCCGGTGTCGCCGAGGCTGACGGCCGCCGGAAAGCCCGCAGCCCCACGGGCTGTGGGGCCACGCGAGCGGCTGCCAAAGAGCTTTCCAAGGAGGCATGGCTTTCCCTCCTGGCTCTTCGGGTGTGGGAGCTGTCGCCAGAGCCGCGGCCCTACCGGAAAATGCTTCGCAGGCTGGCGCAGCGGCGCCACGTGGGCGCCGGTGTCGCCGAGGCTGACGGCCGCCGGAAAGCCCGCAGCCCCACGGGCTGTGGGGCCACACGAGCGGCTGCCAAAGAGCTTTCCAACGAGGCACGGCTTTCCCTCCTGGCTCTTCGGGCGTGGGAGCTGTCGCCAGAGCCGCGGTCCTACCGGAAAATGCTTCGCAGGCTGGCGCGGCGGCGCCACGTGGTCGCAGGTGTCGCCGAGGCTGACGGCCGCCGGAAAGCCCGCAGCCCCACGGGCTGTGGGGCCACGCGAGCGGCTGCCAAAGTGCTTTCTAACGAGGCACGGCTTTCCCTCCTGGCTCTTCGGGCGTGGGAGCTGTCGCCAGAGCCGCGGCGCTACCGGAAAATGCTTCGCAGGCTGGCGCGGCGGCGCCACGTGGGCGCCGGTGGTGTCGAGGCTGACGGCCGCCGGAAAGCCCGCAGCCCCACGGGCTGTGGGGCCACGCGAGCGGCTGCCAAAGAGCGTTCCAACGAGGCACGGCTTTCCCTCCTGGCTCTTCGGGCGTGGGAGCTGTCGCCAGAGCCGCGGCCCTACCGGAAAATGCTTCGCAGGCTGGCGTGGCGGCGACACGTGTTCGCAGGTGTCGCCGAGGCTGATGGCCGCCGGAAAGCCCGCAGCCCCACGGGCTGTGGGGCCACGCGAGCGGCTGCCAAAGAGCTTTCCAACGAGGCACGGCTTTCCCTCCTGGCTCTTCGGGCGTGGGAGCTGTCGCCAGAGCCGCGGCCCTACCGGAAAATGCTTCGTAGGCTGGCGCGGTGGCGCCACCTTGGCGCCGATGTCGCCGAGGCTGATGGCCGCCAGAAAGCCCGCAGCCCCACGGGCTGTGGGGCCACGCGAGCGGCTGTCAAAGAGCTTTCTAACGAGGCACGGCTTTCCCTCCTGGCTCTTCGGGCGTGGGAGCTGTCGCCAGAGCCGCGGCCCTACCGGAAAATGCTTCGCAGGCTGGCGCGGCGGCCCCACGTGGTCGCAGGTGTCGCCGAGGCTGACGGCCGCCGGAAAGCCCGCAGCCCCACGGGCTGTGGGGCCACGCGAGCGGCTGCCAAAGAGCTTTCCAATGAGGCACAGCTTTCCCTCCTGGCTCTTCGGGCGTGGGAGCTGTCGCCAGAGCCGCGGCCCTACCGAAAAATGCTTTGCAGGCTGGCGCGGCGGCACCACGTGGGCGCCGGTGTCGCCGAGGCTGACGGCCCCCGGAAAGCCCGCACCCCCACGGGCTGTGGGGCCACGCGAGCGGCTGCCAAAGAGCTTTCCAAGGAGGCACGGCTTTCCCTCCTGGCTCTTCGGGTGTGGGAGCTCTCGCCAGAGCCGCGGCCCTACCGGAAAATGCTTCGCAGGCTGGCGCGGCGGCGCCACGTGGGCGCCGGTGTCGCCGAGGCTGACGGCCGCCGGAAAGCCCGCAGCCCCACGGGCTGTGGGGCCACGCGAGCGGCTGCTAAAGAGATTTCCAAGGAGGCATGGCTTTCCCTCCTGGCTCTTCGGGTGTGGGAGCTGTCGCCAGAGCCGCGGCCCTACCGGAAAATGCTTCGCAGGCTGGCGCAGCGGCGCCACGTGGGCGCCGGTGTCGCCGAGGCTGACGGCCGCCGGAAAGCCCGCAGCCCCACGGGCTGTGGGGCCACACGAGCGGCTGCCAAAGAGCTTTCCAACGAGGCACGGCTTTCCCTCCTGGCTCTTCGGGCGTGGGAGCTGTCGCCAGAGCCGCGGTCCTACCGGAAAATGCTTCGCAGGCTGGCGCGGCGGCGCCACGTGGGCGCCGGTGTCGCCGAGGCTGACGGCCGCCGGAAAGCCCGCAGCCCCACGGTCTGTGGGGCCACGCGAGCGGCTGCCAAAGAGCTTTCCAACGAGGCACGGCTTTCCCTCCTGGCTCTTCGGGCGTGGGAGCTGTCGCCAGAGCCGTGGCCCTACCGAAAAATGCTTCGCAGGCTGGCGCGGTGGCGCCACCTTGGCGCCGATGTCGCCGAGGCTGATGGCCGCCGGAAAGCCCGCAGCCCCACGGGCTGTGGGGCCACGCGAGCGACTGCCAAAGAGGTTTCCAAGGAGGCACGGCTTTCCGTCCTGGCTCTTCAGGCGTGGGAGCTGTCGCCAGAGCCGCGGCCCTACCGGAAAATGCTTCGCAGGCTGGTGCGGCGGCGCCACGTGGTCGCAGGTGTCGCCGAGGCTGACGGCCGCCGGAAAGCCCGCAGCCCCACGGGCTGTGGGGCCACGCGAGCGGCTGCCAAAGTGCTTTCTAACGAGGCACGGCTTTCCCTCCTGGCTCTTCGGGCGTGGGAGCTGTCGCCAGAGCCGCGGCGCTACCGGAAAATGCTTCGCAGGCTGGCGCGGCGGCGCCACGTGGGCGCCGGTGTTGTCGAGGCTGACGGCCGCCGGAAAGCCCGCAGCCCCACGGGCTGTGGGGCCACGCGAGCGGCTGCCAAAGAGCGTTCCAACGAGGCACGGCTTTCCCTCCTGGCTCTTCGGGCGTGGGAGCTGTCGCCAGAGCCGCGGCCCTACCGGAAAATGCTTCGCAGGCTGGCGCGGTGGCGCCACGTGGGCGCCGGTGTCGCCGAGGCTGACGGTCGCCGGAAAGCCCGCAGCCCCACGGGCTGTGGGGCCACGCGAGCGGCTGCCAAAGAGCTTTCCAACGAGGCACGGCTTTCCCTCCTGGCTCTTCGGGCGTGGGAGCTGTCGCTAGAGCCGCGGCCCTACCAGAAAATGCTTCGCAGGCTGGCGCCGCGGCGCTACGTGGTCGCAGGTGTCGCCGAGGCTGACGGCCGCCGGAAAGCCCGCAGCCCCACGGGCTGTGGGGCCACGCGAGCGGCTGCCAAAGAGCTTTCCAACCAGGCACGGCTTTCCCTCCTGGCTCTTCGGGCGTGGGAGCTGTCGCCAGAGCCGCGGCCCTACCGGAAAATGCTTCGCAGGCTGGCGCAGCGGCGCCACGTGGGCGCCGGTGTCGCCGAGGCTGACGGCCGCCGGAAAGCCCGCAGCCCCACGGGCTGTGGGGCCACACGAGCGGCTGCCAAAGAGCTTTCCAACCAGGCACGGCTTTCCCTCCTGGCTCTTCGGGCGTGGGAGCTGTCGCCAGAGCCGCGGCCCTACCGGAAAATGCTTCGCAGGCTGGCGCCGCGGCGCTACGTAGTCGCAGGTATCGCCGAGGCTGACGGCCGCCGGAAAGCCCGCAGCCCCACGGGCTGTGGGGCCACACGAGCGGCTGCCAAAGAGCTTTCAAAGGAGGCATGGCTTTCCCTCCTGGCTCTTCGGGCGTGGGAGCTGTCGCCAGAGCCGCGGCCCTACCGAAAAATGCTTTGCAGGCTGGCGCGGCGGCGCCACGTGGGAGCCGGTGTCGCCGAGGCTGACGGCCCCCGGAAAGCCCGCACCCCCAC
This sequence comes from Rissa tridactyla, assembly GCF_028500815.1. Taxonomy (NCBI): domain Eukaryota; kingdom Metazoa; phylum Chordata; class Aves; order Charadriiformes; family Laridae; genus Rissa; species Rissa tridactyla. Next base: position 68,616 of record NW_026529602.1, read on the forward strand.
GGGCTGTGGGGCCACGCGAGCGGCTGCCAAAGAGCTTTCCAAGGAGGCACGGCTTTCCCTCCTGGCTCTTCGGGCGTGGGAGCTGTCGCCAGAGCCGCGGCCCTACCGGAAAATGCTTCGCAGGCTGGCGCGGCGGCGCCACGTGGGCGCCGGTGTCGCCGAGGCTGACGGCCGCCGGAAAGCCCGCAGCCCCACGGGCTGTGGGGCCACGCGAGCGGCTGCTAAAGAGCTTTCCAAGGAGGCATGGCTTTCCCTCCTGGCTCTTCGGGTGTGGGAGCTGTCGCCAGAGCCGCGGCCCTACCGGAAAATGCTTCGCAGGCTGGCAAGCGGCGCCACGTGGGCGCCGGTGTCGCCGAGGCTGACGGCCGCCGGAAAGCCCGCAGCCCCACGGGCTGTGGGGCCACACGAGCGGCTGCCAAAGAGCTTTCCAAGGAGGCATGGCTTTCCCTCCTGGCTCTTCGGGTGTGGGAGCTGTCGCCAGAGCCGCGGCCCTACCGGAAAATGCTTCGCAGGCTGGCGCAGCGGCGCCACGTGGGCGCCGGTGTCGCCGAGGCTGACGGCCGCCGGAAAGCCCGCAGCCCCACGGGCTGTGGGGCCACGCGAGCGGCTGCCAAAGAGCTTTCCAACGAGGCACGGCTTTCCCTCCTGGCTCTTCGGGCGTGGGAGCTGTCGCCAGAGCCGCGGCGCTACCGGAAAATGCTTCGCAGGCTGGCGCGGCGGCGCCACGTGGGCGCCGGTGGTGTCGAGGCTGACGGCCGCCGGAAAGCCCGCAGCCCCACGGGCTGTGGGGCCACGCGAGCGGCTGCCAAAGAGCTTTCCAACGAGGCACGGCTTTCCCTCCTGGCTCTTCGGGCGTGGGAGCTGTCGCCAGAGCCGCGGCCCTACCGGAAAATGCTTCGCAGGCTGGCGTGGCGGCGACACGTGTTCGCAGGTGTCGCCGAGGCTGATGGCCGCCGGAAAGCCCGCAGCCCCACGGGCTGTGGGGCCACGCGAGCGACTGCCAAAGAGCTTTCCAACGAGGCATGGCTTTCCCTCCTGGCTCATCGGGCGTGGGAGCTGTCGCCAGAGCCGCGGCCCTACCGGAAAATGCTTCGCAGGCTGGCGCGGTGGCGCCACCTTGGCGCCGATGTCGCCGAGGCTGATGGCCGCCAGAAAGCCCGCAGCCCCACGGGCTGTGGGGCCACGCGAGCGGCTGCCAAAGAGCTTTCCAACGAGGCACGGCTTTCCCTCCTGGCTCTTCGGGTGTGGGAGCTGTCGCCAGAGCCGCGGCCCTACCGGAAAATGCTTTGCAGGCTGGCGCGGTGGCGCCACGTGGGCGCCGGTGTCGCCGAGGCTGACGGTCGCCGGAAAGCCCGCAGCCCCACGGGCTGTGGGGCCACGCGAGCGGCTGCCAAAGAGCTTTCCAACGAGGCACGGCTTTCCCTCCTGGCTCTTCGGGCGTGGGAGCTGTCGCTAGAGCCGCGGCCCTACCAGAAAATGCTTCGCAGGCTGGCGCCGCGGCGCTACGTGGTCGCAGGTGTCGCCGAGGCTGACGGCCGCCGGAAAGCCCGCAGCCCCACGGGCTGTGGGGCCACGCGAGCGGCTGCCAAAGAGCTTTCCAACCAGGCACGGCTTTCCCTCCTGGCTCTTCGGGCGTGGGAGCTGTCGCCAGAGCCGCGGCCCTACCGGAAAATGCTTCGCAGGCTGGCGCAGCGGCGCCACGTGGGCGCCGGTGTCGCCGAGGCTGACGGCCGCCGGAAAGCCCGCAGCCCCACGGGCTGTGGGGCCACACGAGCGGCTGCCAAAGAGGTTTCCAAGCAGGCACGGCTTTCCCTCCTGGCTCTTCGGGCGTGGGAGCTGTCGCCAGAGCCGCGGCCCTACCGGAAAATGCTTCGCAGGCTGGCGCCGCGGCGCTACGTAGTCGCAGGTATCGCCGAGGCTGACGGCCGCCGGAAAGCCCGCAGCCCCACGGGCTGTGGGGCCACGCGAGCGGCTGCCAAAGAGCTTTCCAACGAGGCACGGCTTTCCCTCCTGGCTCTTCGGGCGTGGGAGCTGTCGCCAGAGCCGTGGCCCTACCGAAAAATGCTTTGCAGGCTGACGCGGCGGCGCCACGTGGGCGCCGGTGTCGCCGAGGCTGACGGCCGCCGGAAAGCCCGCAGCCCCACGGGCTGTGGGGCCACGCGAGCGGCTGCCAAAGGGCGTTCCAACGAGGCACGGCTTTCCCTCCTGGCTCTTCGGGCGTGGGAGCTGTCGCCAGAGCCGCGGCCCTACCGGAAAATGCTTCGCAGGGTGGCGTGGCGTCGCCACGTGGGCACTGGTGTCGCCGAGGCTGACGGCCGCCGGAAAGCCCGCAGCCCCACGGGCTGTGGGGCCACACGAGCGGCTGCCAAAGAGCTTTCCAAGGAGGCACGGCTTTCCCTCCTGGCTCTTCGGGCGTGGGAGCTGTCGCCAGAGCCGCGGTCCTACCGGAAAATGCTTTGCAGGCTGGCGCGGCGGCGCCACGTGGGCGCCGGTGTTGTCGAGGCTGACGGCCGCCGGAAAGCCCGCAGCGCCACGGGCTGTGGGGCCACGCGAGCGGCTGCCAAAGAGCGTTCCAACGAGGCACGGCTTTCCCTCCTGGCTCTTCGGGCGTGGGAGCTGTCGCCAGAGCCGCGGCCCTACCGGAAAATGCTTTGCAGGCTGGCGTGGCGGCGACACGTGGTCGCAGGTGTCGCCGAGGCTGATGGCCGCCGGAAAGCCCGCAGCCCCACGGGCTGTGGGGCCACGCGAGCGACTGCCAAAGAGCTTTCCAACGAGGCATGGCTTTCCCTCCTGGCTCATCAGGCGTGGGAGCTGTCGCCAGAGCCGCGGCCCTACCGGAAAATGCTTCGCAGGCTGGCGCGGTGGCGCCACCTTGGCGCCGATGTCGCCGAGGCTGATGGCCGCCAGAAAGCCCGCAGCCCCACGGGCTGTGGGGCCACGCGAGCGGCTGCCAAAGAGCTTTCCAAGGAGGCACGGCTTTCCCTCCTGGCTCTTCGGGTGTGGGAGCTGTCGCCAGAGCCGCGGCCCTACCGGAAAATGCTTCACAGGCTGGCGCGGCGGCGCCACATGGGCGCCGGTGGTGTCGAGGCTGACGGCCGCCGGAAAGCCCGCAGCCCCACGGGCTGTGGGGCCACGCGAGCGGCTGCCAAAGAGCTTTCCAACGAGGCACGGCTTTCCCTCCTGGCTCTTCGGGCGTGGGAGCTGTCGCCAGAGACGCGGCCCTACCGGAAAATGCTTCGCAGGCTAGCGCCGCGGCGCTACATGGTCGCAGGTGTCACGGAGGCTGACGGCCGCCGGAAAGCCCACAGCCCCACGGGCTGTGGGGCCACGCGAGCGGCTGCCAAAGAGCTTTCCAACGAGGCACAGCTTTCCCTCCTGGCTCTTCGGGCGTGGGAGCTGTCGCCAGAGCCGCGGCCCTACCGGAAAATGCTTTGCAGGCTGGCGCGGTGGCGCCACGTGGTCGCAGGTGTCGCCGAGGCTGACGGCCGCCGGAAAGCCCGCAGCCCCACGGGCTGTGGGGCCACGCGAGCGGCTGCCAAAGTGCTTTCTAACGAGGCACGGCTTTCCCTCCTGGCTCTTCGGGCGTGGGAGCTGTCGCCAGAGCCGCGGCGCTACCGGAAAATGCTTCGCAGGCTGGCGCGGCGGCGCCACGTGGGCGCCGGTGGTGTCGAGGCTGACGGCCGCCGGAAAGCCCGCAGCCCCACGGGCTGTGGGGCCACGCGAGCGGCTGCCAAAGAGCGTTCCAACGAGGCACGGCTTTCCCTCCTGGCTCTTCGTGCGTGGGAGCTGTCGCCAGAGCCGTGGCCCTACCGAAAAATGCTTTGCAGGCTGACGCGGCGGCGCCACGTGGGCGCCGGTGTCGCCGAGGCTGACGGCCGCCGGAAAGCCCGCAGCCCCACGGGCTGTGGGGCCACGCGAGCGGCTGCCAAAGGGCGTTCCAACGAGGCACGGCTTTCCCTCCTGGCTCTTCGGGCGTGGGAGCTGTCGCCAGAGCCGCGGCGCTACCGGAAAATGCTTTGCAACCTGGCGCGGCGGCGCCACGTGGGCGCCAGTGGTGTCGAGGCTGACGGCCGCCGGAAAGCCCGCAGCCCCACGGGCTGTGGGGCCACGCGAGCGGCTGCCAAAGAGCTTTCTAACGAGGCACGGCTTTCCCTCCTGGTTCTTCGGGTGTGGGAGCTGTCGCCAGAGCCGCGGCCCTACCGGAAAATGCTTCGCAGGGTGGCGTGGCGTCGCCACGTGGGCACTGGTGTCGCCGAGGCTGACGGCCGCCGGAAAGCCCGCAGCCCCACGGGCTGTGGGGCCACACGAGCGGCTGCCAAAGAGCTTTCCAAGGAGGCACGGCTTTCCCTCCTGGCTCTTCGGGCGTGGGAGCTGTCGCCAGAGCCGCGGTCCTACCGGAAAATGCTTCGCAGGCTGGCGCGGTGGCGCCACGTGGGCGCCGGTGTTGTCGAGGCTGACGGCCGCCGGAAAGCCCGCAGCCCCACGGGCTGTGCGGCCACGCGAGCGGCTGCCAAAGAGCGTTCCAACGAGGCACGGCTTTCCCTCCTGGCTCTTCGGGCGTGGGAGCTGTCGCCAGAGCCGCGGCCCTACCGGAAAATGCTTCGCAGGCTGGCGTGGCGGCGACACGTGGTCGCAGGTGTCGCCGAGGCTGATGGCCGCCGGAAAGCCCGCAGCCCCACGGGCTGTGGGGCCACGCGAGCGACTGCCAAAGAGCTTTCCAACGAGGCATGGCTTTCCCTCCTGGCTCATCAGGCGTGGGAGCTGTCGCCAGAGCCGCGGCCCTACCGGAAAATGCTTCGCAGGCTGGCGCGGTGGCGCCACCTTGGCGCCGATGTCGCCGAGGCTGATGGCCGCCAGAAAGCCCGCAGCCCCACGGGCTGTGGGGCCACGCGAGCGGCTGCCAAAGAGCTTTCCAAGGAGGCACGGCTTTCCCTCCTGGCTCTTCGGGTGTGGGAGCTGTCTCCAGAGCCGCGGCCCTTCCGGAAAATGCTTCACAGGCTGGCGCGGCGGCGCCACATGGGCGCCGGTGGTGTCGAGGCTGACGGCCGCCGGAAAGCCCGCAGCCCCACGGGCTGTGGGGCCACGCGAGCGGCTGCCAAAGAGCTTTCCAAGGAGGCACGGCTTTCCCTCCTGGCTCTTCGGGCGTGGGAGCTGTCGCCAGAGACGCGGCCCTACCGGAAAATGCTTCGCAGGCTAGCGCCGCGGCGCTACATGGTCGCAGGTGTCACGGAGGCTGACGGCCGCCGGAAAGCCCACAGCCCCACGGGCTGTGGGGCCACGCGAGCGGCTGCCAAAGAGCTTTCCAACGAGGCACAGCTTTCCCTCCTGGCTCTTCGGGCGTGGGAGCTGTCGCCAGAGCCGCGGCCCTACCGGAAAATGCTTTGCAGGCTGGCGCGGTGGCGCCACGTGGGCGCCGGTGTCGCCGAGGCTGACGGCCGCCGGAAAGCCCGCAGCCCCACGGGCTGTGGGGCCACGCGAGCGGCTGCCAAAGAGCTTTCCAACCAGGCACGGCTTTCCCTCCTGGCTCTTCGGGCGTGGGAGCTGTCGCCAGAGCCGCGGCCCTACCGGAAAATGCTTCGCAGGCTGGCGCAGCGGCGCCACGTGGTCGCAGGTGTCGCCGAGGCTGACGGCCGCCGGAAAGCCCGCAGCCCCACGGGCTGTGGGGCCATGCGAGCGGCTGCCAAAGTGCTTTCTAACGAGGCACGGCTTTCCCTCCTGGCTCTTCGGGCGTGGGAGCTGTCGCCAGAGCCGCGGCGCTACCGGAAAATGCTTCGCAGGCTGGCGCGGCGGCGCCACGTGGGCGCCGGTGGTGTCGAGGCTGACGGCCGCCGGAAAGCCCGCAGCCCCACGGGCTGTGGGGCCACGCGAGCGGCTGCCAAAGAGCGTTCCAACGAGGCACGGCTTTCCCTCCTGGCTCTTCGGGCGTGGGAGCTGTCGCCAGAGCCGCGGCCCTACCGGAAAATGCTTCGCAGGCTGGCGTGGCGGCGACACGTGTTCGCAGGTGTCGCCGAGGCTGATGGCCGCCGGAAAGCCCGCAGCCCCACGGGCTGTGGGGCCACGCGAGCGCCTGCCAAAGAGATTTCCAACGAGGCATGGCTTTCCCTCCTGGCTCATCGGGCGTGGGAGCTGTCGCCAGAGCCGCGGCCCTACCGGAAAATGCTTCGCAGGCTGGCGCGGTGGCGCCACCTTGGCGCCGATGTCGCCGAGGCTGATGGCCGCCAGAAAGCCCGCAGCCCCACGGGCTGTGGGGCCACGCGAGCGGCTGCCAAAGAGCTTTCCAACCAGGCACGGCTTTCCCTCCTGGCTCTTCGGGCGTGGGAGCTGTCGCCAGAGCCGCGGCCCTACCGGAAAATGCTTCGCAGGCTGGCGCAGCGGCGCCACGTGGGCGCCGGTGTCGCCGAGGCTGACGGTCGCCGGAAAGCCCGCAGCCCCACGGGCTGTGGGGCCACGCGAGCGGCTGCCAAAGAGCTTTCCAACGAGGCACGGCTTTCCCTCCTGGCTCTTCGGGCGTGGGAGCTGTCTCTAGAGCCGCGGCCCTACCAGAAAATGCTTCGCAGGCTGGCGCCGCGGCGCTACGTGGTCGCAGGTGTCGCCGAGGCTGACGGCCGCCGGAAAGCCCGCAGCCCCACGGGCTGTGGGGCCACGCGAGCGGCTGCCAAAGAGCTTTCCAACCAGGCACGGCTTTCCCTCCTGGCTCTTCGGGCGTGGGAGCTGTCGCCAGAGCCGCGGCCCTACCGGAAAATGCTTCGCAGGCTGGCGCAGCGGCGCCACGTGGGCGCCGGTGTCGCCGAGGCTGACGGCCGCCGGAAAGCCCGCAGCCCCACGGGCTGTGGGGCCACACGAGCGGCTGCCAAAGAGGTTTCCAAGGAGGCACGGCTTTCCCTCCTGGCTCTTCGGGCGTGGGAGCTGTCGCCAGAGCCGCGGCCCTACCGGAAAATGCTTCGCAGGCTGGCGCCGCGGCGCTACGTAGTCGCAGGTATCGCCGAGGCTGACGGCCGCCGGAAAGCCCGCAGCCCCACGGGCTGTGCGGCCACGCGAGCGGCTGCCAAAGAGCTTTCCAACGAGGCACGGCTTTCCCTCCTGGCTCTTCGGGCGTGGGAGCTGTCGCCAGAGCCGTGGCCCTACCGAAAAATGCTTTGCAGGCTGACGCGGCGGCGCCATGTGGGCGCCGGTGTCGCCGAGGCTGACGGCCGCCGGAAAGCCCGCAGCCCCACGGGCTGTGGGGCCACGCGAGCGGCTGCCAAAGGGCGTTCCAACGAGGCACGGCTTTCCCTCCTGGCTCTTCGGGCGTGGGAGCTGTCGCCAGAGCCGCGGCCCTACCGGAAAATGCTTTGCAACCTGGCGCGGCGGCGCCACGTGGGCGCCGGTGTTGTCGAGGCTGACGGCCGCCGGAAAGCCCGCAGCCCCACGGGCTGTGCGGCCACGCGAGCGGCTGCCAAAGAGCGTTCCAACGAGGCACGGCTTTCCCTCCTGGCTCTTCGGGCGTGGGAGCTGTCGCCAGAGCCGCGGCCCTACCGGAAAATGCTTCGCAGGCTGGCGTGGCGGCGACACGTGGTCGCAGGTGTAGCCGAGGCTGATGGCCGCCGGAAAGCCCGCAGCCCCACGGGCTGTGGGGCCACGCGAGCGACTGCCAAAGAGCTTTCCAACGAGGCATGGCTTTCCCTCCTGGCTCATCGGGCGTGGGAGCTGTCGCCAGAGCCGCGGCCCTACCGGAAAATGCTTCGCAGGCTGGCGCGGTGGCGCCACCTTGGCGCCGATGTCGCCGAGGCTGATGGCCGCCAGAAAGCCCGCAGCCCCACGGGCTGTGGGGCCACGCGAGCGGCTGCCAAAGAGCTTTCCAAGGAGGCACGGCTTTCCCTCCTGGCTCTTCGGGTGTGGGAGCTGTCGCCAGAGCCGCGGCCCTACCGGAAAATGCTTCACAGGCTGGCGCGGCGGCGCCACATGGGCGCCGGTGGTGTCGAGGCTGACGGCCGCCGGAAAGCCCGCAGCCCCACGGGCTGTGGGGCCACGTGAGCGGCTGCCAAAGAGCTTTCCAACGAGGCACGGCTTTCCCTCCTGGCTCTTCGGGCGTGGGAGCTGTCGCCAGAGACGCGGCCCTACCGGAAAATGCTTCGCAGGCTAGCGCCGCGGCGCTACATGGTCGCAGGTGTCACGGAGGCTGACGGCCGCCGGAAAGCCCACAGCCCCACGGGCTGTGGGGCCACGCGAGCGGCTGCCAAAGAGCTTTCCAACGAGGCACAGCTTTCCCTCCTGGCTCTTCGGGCGTGGGAGCTGTCGCCAGAGCCGCGGCCCTACCGGAAAATGCTTTGCAGGCTGGCGCGGGTGGCGCCACGTGGGCGCCGGTGTCGCCGAGGCTGACGGTCGCCGGAAAGCCCGCAGCCCCACGGGCTGTGGGGCCACGCGAGCGGCTGCCAAAGAGCTTTCCAATGAGGCACGGCTTTCCCTCCTGGCTCTTCGGGCGTGGGAGCTGTCGCTAGAGCCGCGGCCCTACCAGAAAATGCTTCGCAGGCTGGCGCCGCGGCGCTACGTGGTCGCAGGTGTCGCCGAGGCTGACGGCCGCCGGAAAGCCCGCAGCCCCACGGGCTGTGGGGCCACGCGAGCGGCTGCCAAAGAGCTTTCCAACCAGGCACGGCTTTCCCTCCTGGCTCTTCGGGCGTGGGAGCTGTCGCCAGAGCCGCGGCCCTACCGGAAAATGCTTCGCAGGCTGGCGCAGCGGCGCCATGTGGGCGCCGGTGTCGCCGAGGCTGACGGTCGCCGGAAAGCCCGCAGCCCCACGGGCTGTGGGGCCACGCGAGCGGCTGCCAAAGAGCTTTCCAACGAGGCACGGCTTTCCCTCCTGGCTCTTCGGGCGTGGGAGCTGTCGCTAGAGCCGCGGCCCTACCAGAAAATGCTTCGCAGGCTGGCGCCGCGGCGCTACGTGGTCGCAGGTGTCGCCGAGGCTGACGGCCGCCGGAAAGCCCGCAGCCCCACGGGCTGTGGGGCCACGCGAGCGGCTGCCAAAGAGCTTTCCAACCAGGCACGGCTTTCCCTCCTGGCTCTTCGGGCGTGGGAGCTGTCGCCAGAGCCGCGGCCCTACCGGAAAATGCTTCGCAGGCTGGCGCAGCGGCGCCACGTGGGCGCCGGTGTCGCCGAGGCTGACGGCCGCCGGAAAGCCCGCAGCCCCACGGGCTGTGGGGCCACACGAGCGGCTGCCAAAGAGGTTTCCAAGGAGGCACGGCTTTCCCTCCTGGCTCTTCGGGCGTGGGAGCTGTCGCCAGAGCCGCGGCCCTACCGGAAAATGCTTCGCAGGCTGGCGCCGCGGCGCTACGTAGTCGCAGGTATCGCCGAGGCTGACGGCCGCCGGAAAGCCCGCAGCCCCACGGGCTGTGGGGCCACGCGAGCGGCTGCCAAAGAGCTTTCCAACGAGGCACGGCTTTCCCTCCTGGCTCTTCGGGCGTGGGAGCTGTCGCCAGAGCCGTGGCCCTACCGAAAAATGCTTTGCAGGCTGACGCGGCGGCGCCATGTGGGCGCCGGTGTCGCCGAGGCTGACGGCCGCCGGAAAGCCCGCAGCCCCACGGGCTGTGGGGCCACGCGAGCGGCTGCCAAAGGGCGTTCCAACGAGGCACGGCTTTCCCTCCTGGCTCTTCGGGCGTGGGAGCTGTCGCCAGAGCCGCGGCCCTACCGGAAAATGCTTCGCAGGGTGGCGTGGCGTCGCCACGTGGGCACTGGTGTCGCCGAGGCTGACGGCCGCCGGAAAGCCCGCAGCCCCACGGGCTGTGGGGCCACACGAGCGGCTGCCAAAGAGCTTTCCAAGGAGGCACGGCTTTCCCTCCTGGCTCTTCGGGCGTGGGAGCTGTCGCCAGAGACGCGGTCCTACCGGAAAATGCTTCGCAGGCTGGCGCGGCGGCGCCACGTGGGCGCCGGTGTTGTCGAGGCTGACGGCCGCCGGAAAGCCCGCAGCCCCACGGGCTGTGCGGCCACGCGAGCGGCTGCCAAAGAGCGTTCCAACGAGGCACGGCTTTCCCTCCTGGCTCTTCGGGCGTGGGAGCTGTCGCCAGAGCCGCGGCCCTACCGGAAAATGCTTCGCAGGCTGGCGTGGCGGCGACACGTGGTCGCAGGTGTCGCCGAGGCTGATGGCCGCCGGAAAGCCCGCAGCCCCACGGGCTGTGGGGCCACGCGAGCGACTGCCAAAGAGCTTTCCAACGAGGCATGGCTTTCCCTCCTGGCTCATCGGGCGTGGGAGCTGTCGCCAGAGCCGCGGCCCTACCGGAAAATGCTTCGCAGGCTGGCGCGGTGGCGCCACCTTGGCGCCGATGTCGCCGAGGCTGATGGCCGCCAGAAAGCCCGCAGCCCCACGGGCTGTGGGGCCACGCGAGCGGCTGCCAAAGAGCTTTCCAAGGAGGCACGGCTTTCCCTCCTGGCTCTTCGGGTGTGGGAGCTGTCGCCAGAGCCGCGGCCCTACCGGAAAATGCTTCACAGGCTGGCGCGGCGGCGCCACATGGGCGCCGGTGGTGTCGAGGCTGACGGCCGCCGGAAAGCCCGCAGCCCCACGGGCTGTGGGGCCACGTGAGCGGCTGCCAAAGAGCTTTCCAAGGAGGCACGGCTTTCCCTCCTGGCTCTTCGGGCGTGGAAGCTGTCACCAGAGCCGTGGCCCTACCGGAAAATGCTTCGCAGGCTGGCGTGGCCGCGCCACGTGGTTGCCGGTGTCGCCGAATCTGACGGCCGCCGGAAAGCCCGCAGCCCCACGGGCTGTGGGGCCACGCGAGCGGCTGCCAAAGAGCTTTCCAAGGAGGCACGGCTTTCCCTCCTGGCTCTTCGGGCGTGGGAGCTGTCGCAAGAGCCGTGGCCCTACCGGAAAATGCTTCGCAGGCTGGCGTGGCGGCGCCACGTGGGCGCCGGTGTCGCCGAGGCTGACGGCCGCCGGAAAGCCCGCAGCCCCACGGGCTGTGGGGCCACGCGAGCGGCTGCCAAAGAGGTTTCCAAGGAGGCACGGCTTTCCCTCCTGGCTCTTCGGGCGTGGGAGCTGTCGCCAGAGCCGCGGCCCTACCGGAAAATGCTTCGCAGGCTGGCGCGGCGGCGCCACGTGGGCGCCGGTGTCGCCGAGGCTGACGGCCGCCGGAAAGCCCGCAGCCCCACGGGCTGTGGGGCCACGCGAGCGGCTGCCAAAGAGCTTTCCAAGGAGGCACGGCTTTCCCTCCTGGCTCTTCGGGCGTGGGAGCTGTCGCCAGAGCCGCGGCCCTACCGGAAAATGCTTCGCAGGCTGGCGTGGCGGCGAAACGTGGTCGCAGGTGTCGCCGAGGCTGACGGCCGCCGGAAAGCCCGCAGCCCCACGGGCTGTGGGGCCACGCGAGCGGCTGCTAAAGAGGTTTCCAACGAGGCACGGCTTTCCCTCCTGCCTCTTCGGGCGTGGGAGCTGTCGCCAGAGCCGCGGCCCTACCGGAAAATGCTTCGCAGGCTGGCGTGGCGGCGAAACGTGGTCGCAGGTGTCGCCGAGGCTGACGGCCGCCGGAAAGCCCGCAGCCCCACGGTCTGTGGGGCCACGCGAGCGGCTGCTAAAGAGGTTTCCAAGGAGGCACGGCTTTCCCTCCTGGCTCTTCGGGCGTGAGAGCTGTCACCAGAGCCGCGGCCCTACCGGAAAATGCTTCGCAGGCTGGCGCGGCGGCGCCACGTGGGCGCCGGTGTCGCCGAGGCTGACGGCTGCCGGAAAGCCCGCAGACCCACGGGCTGTGGGGCCACGTGAGCGGCTGCCAAAGAGCTTTCCAAGGAGGCACGGCTTTCCCTCCTGGCTCTTTGGGCGTGGGAGCTGTCGCCAGAGCCACGGCCCTACCGGAAAATGCTTCGCAGGCTGGCGCGGTGGCGCCACGTGGGCGCCGGTGTTGCGGAGGCTGACGGCCGCCGGAAAGCCCGCAGCCCCACGGGCTGTGGGGCCACGCGAGCGGCTGCCAAAGAGCTTTCCAAGGAGGCACGGCTTTCCCTCCTGGCTCTTCGGGCGTGGGAGCTGTCGCCAGAGCCGCGGCCCTACTGGAAAATGCTTCGCAGGCTGGCGTGGCGGCGACACGTGGTCGCAGGTGTCGCCGAGGCTGACGGCCGCCGGAAAGCCCGCAGCCCCACGGGCTGTGGGGCCACGCGAGCGGCTGCCAAAGAGCTTTCCAAGGAGGCACGGCTTTCCCTCCTGGCTCTTCGGGCGTGGGAGCTATCGCCAGAGCCGCGGCCCTACCGGAAAATGCTTCGCAGGCTGGCGTGGCGGCGAAACGTGGTCGCAGGTGTCGCCGAGGCTGACGGCCGCCGGAAAGCCCGCAGCCCCACGGGCTGTGGGGCCACGCGAGCGGCTGATAAAGAGGTTTCCAACGAGGCACGGCTTTCCCTCCTGGCTCTTCGGGCGTGGGAGCTGTCGCCAGAGCCGCGGCCCTACCGGAAAATGCTTCGCAGGCTGGCGTGGCGGCGAAACGTGGTCGCAGGTTTCGCCGAGGCTGACGGCCGCCGGAAAGCCCGCAGCCCCACGGGCTGTGGGGCCACGCGAGCGGCTGCTAAAGAGGTTTCCAAGGAGGCACGGCTTTCCCTCCTGGCTCTTCGGGCGTGGGAGCTGTCACCAGAGCCGCGGCCCTACCGGAAAATGCTTCGCAGGCTGGCGCGGCGGCGACACGTGGGCGCCGGTGTCGCCGAGGCTGACGGCTGCCGGAAAACCCGCAGACCCACGGGCTGTGGGGCCACGTGAGCGGCTGCCAAAGAGCTTTCCAACGAGGCACGGCTTTCCCTCCTGGCTCTTCGGGCGTGGGAGCTGTTGCCAGAGCCGTGGCCCTACCGGAAAATGCTTCGCAGGCTGGCGTGGCCGCGCCACGTGGTTGCCGGTGTCGCCGAATCTGACGGCCGCCGGAAAGCCCGCAGCCCCACGGGCTGTGGGGCCACGCGAGCGGCTGCCAAAGAGCTTTCCAAGGAGGCACGGCTTTCCCTCCTGGCTCTTCGGGCGTGGGAGCTGTCGCCAGAGCCGCGGCCCTACCGGAAAATGCTTCGCAGGCTGGCGCGGCGGCGCCACGTGGGCGCCGGTGTCGCCGAGGCTGACGGCCGCCGGAAAGCCCGCAGCCCCACGGGCTGTGGGGCCACGCGAGCGGCTGCCAAAGAGCTTTCCAACGAGGCACGGCTTTCCCTCCTGGCTCTTCGGGCGTGGGAGCTGTCGCCAGAGCCGCGGCCCTACCGGAAAATGCTTCGCAGGCTGGCGTGGCGGCGAAACGTGGTCGCAGGTGTCGCCGAGGCTGACGGCCGCCGGAAAGCCCGCAGCCCCACGGGCTGTGGGGCCACGCGAGCGGCTGCTAAAGAGGTTTCCAACGAGGCACGGCTTTCCCTCCTGCCTCTTCGGGCGTGGGAGCTGTCGCCAGAGCCGCGGCCCTACCGGAAAATGCTTCGCAGGCTGCCGTGGCGGCGAAACGTGGTTGCAGGTGTCGCCGAGGCTGACGGCCGCCGGAAAGCCCGCAGCCCCACGGGCTGTGGGGCCACGCGAGCGGCTGCTAAAGAGGTTTCCAAGGAGGCACGGCTTTCCCTCCTGGCTCTTCGGGCGTGGGAGCTGTCACCAGAGCCGCGGCCCTACCGGAAAATGCTTCGCAGGCTGGCGCGGCGGCGCCACGTGGGCGCCGGTGTCGCCGAGGCTGACGGCTGCCGGAAAGCCCGCAGCCCCACGGGCTGTGGGGCCACGTGAGCGGCTGCCAAAGAGCTTTCCAACGAGGCACGGCTTTCCCTCCTGGCTCTTCGGGCGTGGAAGCTGTCACCAGAGCCGTGGCCCTACCGGAAAATGCTTCGCAGGCTGGCGTGGCCGCGCCACGTGGTTGCCGGTGTCGCCGAATCTGACGACCGCCGGAAAGCCCGCAGCCCCACGGGCTGTGGGGCCACGCGAGCGGCTGCCAAAGAGCTTTCCAAGGAGGCACGGCTTTCCCTCCTGGCTCTTCGGGCGTGGGAGCTGTCGCCAGAGCCGCGGCGCTACCGGAAAATGCTTCGCAGGCTGGCGCTGCGGCGCCACGAAGGCGCCGGTGTCGCCGAGGCTGACGGCCGCCGGAAAGCCCGCAGCCCCACGGACTGTGGGGCCACGCGAGCGGCTGCCAAAGAGCTTTCCAAGGAGGCACGGCTTTCCCTCCTGGCTCTTTGGGCGTGGGAGCTGTCGCCAGAGCCACGGCCCTACCGGAAAATGCTTCGCAGGCTGGCGCGTTGGCGCCACGTGGGCGCCGGTGTCGCGGAGGCTGACGGCCGCCGGAAAGCCCGCAGCCCCACGGGCTGTGGGGCCACGCGAGCGGCTGCCAAAGAGCTTTCCAAGGAGGCACGGCTTTCCCTCCTGGCTCTTCGGGCGTGGGAGCTGTCGCAAGAGCCGCGGCCCTACCGGAAAATGCTTCGCAGGCTGGCGTGGCGGCGACACGTGGGCGCCGGTGTCGCCGAGGCTGACGGCCGCCGGAAAGCCCGCAGCCCCACGGGCTGTGGGGCCACGCGAGTGGCTGCCTAAGAGATTTCCAAGGAGGCACGGCTTTCCCTCCTGGCTCTTCGGGCGTGGGAGCTGTCACCAGAGCCGCGGCCCTACTGGAAAATGCTTCGCAGGCTGGCGTGGCCACGCCACGTGGGCGCCGGTGTCGCCGAATCTGACGGCCTCCGGAAAGCCCGCGGCCCCACGGGCTGTGGGGCCACGCGAGCGGCTGCCAAAGAGCTTTCTAAGGAGGCACGGCGTTCCCTCCTGGCTCTTCGGGCGTGGGAGCTGTCGCCAGAGCCGCGGCCCTACCGGAATATGCTTCGCAGGCTGGCGCGGCAGTGCCACGTGGGCACCGGTGTCGCCGAGGCTGACGGCCGCCGGAAAGCCCGCAGCCCCACGGGCTGTGGGGCCACGCGAGCGGCTGCCAAAGAGCTTTCCAAGGAGGCACGGCTTTCCCTCCTGGCTCTTTGGGCGTGGGAGCTGTCGCCAGAGCCGCGGCCCTACCGGAAAATGCTTCGCAGGCTGGCGCGGCGGCGACACGTGGGCGCCGGTGTCGCCGAGGCTGACGGCCGCCGGAAAGACCGCAGCCCCACGGGCTGTGGGGCCACGCGAGCGGCTGCCAAAGAGCTTTCCAACGAGGCACGGCTTTCCCTCCTGGCTCTTCGGGCATGGGAGCTGTCACCAGAGCCGCGGCCCTACTGGAAAATGCTTCGCAGGCTGGCGTGGCCGCGCCACGTGGGCGCCGGTGTCGCCGAATCTGACGGCCTCCGGAAAGCCCGCGGCCCCACGGGCTGTGGGGCCACGCGAGCGGCTGCCAAAGAGCTTTCTAAGGAGGCACGGCGTTCCCTCCTGGCTCTTCAGGCGTGGGAGCTGTCGCCAGAGCCGCGGCCCTACCGGAATATGCTTCGCAGGGTGGCGCGGCGGTGCCACGTGGGCACCGGTGTCGCCGAGGCGGAGGGCCGCTGGAAAGCCCGCAGCCCCACGGGCTGTGGGGCCACGCGAGCGGCTGCCAAAGAGCTTTCCAAGGAGGCACGGCTTTCCCTCCTGGCTCTTCGGGCGTGGAAGCTGTCACCAGAGCCGTGGCCCTACCGGAAAATGCTTCGCAGGCTGGCGTGGCCGCGCCACGTGGTTGCCGGTGTCGCCGAATCTGACGGCCGCCGGAAAGCCCGCAGCCCCACGGGCTGTGGGGCCACGCGAGCGGCTGCCAAAGAGCTTTCCAAGGAGGCACGGCTTTCCCTCCTGGCTCTTCGGGCGTGGGAGCTGTCGCAAGAGCCGTGGCCCTACCGGAAAATGCTTCGCAGGCTGGCGTGGCGGCGCCACGTGGGCGCCGGTGTCGCCGAGGCTGACGGCCGCCGGAAAGCCCGCAGCCCCACGGGCTGTGGGGCCACGCGAGCGGCTGCCAAAGAGGTTTCCAAGGAGGCACGGCTTTCCCTCCTGGCTCTTCGGGCGTGGGAGCTGTCGCCAGAGCCGCGGCCCTACCGGAAAATGCTTCGCAGGCTGGCGCGGCGGCGCCACGTGGGCGCCGGTGTCGCCGAGGCTGACGGCCGCCGGAAAGCCCGCAGCCCCACGGGCTGTGGGGCCACGCGAGCGGCTGCCAAAGAGCTTTCCAAGGAGGCACGGCTTTCCCTCCTGGCTCTTCGGGCGTGGGAGCTGTCGCCAGAGCCGCAGCCCTACCGGAAAATGCTTCGCAGGCTGGCGTGGCGGCGAAACGTGGTCGCAGGTGTCGCCGAGGCTGACGGCCGCCGGAAAGCCCGCAGCCCCACGGGCTGTGGGGCCACGCGAGCGGCTGCTAAGGAGGTTTCCAACGAGGCACGGCTTTCCCTCCTGCCTCTTCGGGCGTGGGAGCTGTCGCCAGAGCCGCGGCCCTACCGGAAAATGCTTCGCAGGCTGGCGTGGCGGCGAAACGTGGTCGCAGGTGTCGCGGAGGCTGACGGCCGCCGGAAAGCCCGCAGCCCCACGGGCTGTGGGGCCACGCGAGCGGCTGCTAAAGAGGTTTCCAAGGAGGCACGGCTTTCCCTCCTGGCTCTTCGGGCGTGAGAGCTGTCACCAGAGCCGCGGCCCTACCGGAAAATGCTTCGCAGGCTGGCGCGGCGGCGCCACGTGGGCGCCGGTGTCGCCGAGGCTGACGGCTGCCGGAAAGCCCGCAGACCCACGGGCTGTGGGGCCACGTGAGCGGCTGCCAAAGAGCTTTCCAAGGAGGCACGGCTTTCCCTCCTGGCTCTTTGGGCGTGGGAGCTGTCGCCAGAGCCACGGCCCTACCGGAAAATGCTTCGCAGGCTGGCGCGGGTGGCGCCACGTGGGCGCCGGTGTTGCGGAGGCTGACGGCCGCCGGAAAGCCCGCAGCCCCACGGGCTGTGGGGCCACGCGAGCGGCTGCCAAAGAGCTTTCCAAGGAGGCACGGCTTTCCCTCCTGGCTCTTCGGGCGTGGGAGCTGTCGCCAGAGCCGCGGCCCTACTGGAAAATGCTTCGCAGGCTGGCGTGGCGGCGACACGTGGTCGCAGGTGTCGCCGAGGCTGACGGCCGCCGGAAAGCCCGCAGCCCCACGGGCTGTGGGGCCATGCGAGCGGCTGCCAAAGAGGTTTCCAAGGAGGCACGGCTTTCCCTCCTGGCTCTTCGGGCGTGGGAGCTATCGCCAGAGCCGCGGCCCTACCGGAATATGCTTCGCAGGCTGGCGTGGCGGCGAAACGTGGTCGCAGGTGTCGCCGAGGCTGACGGCCGCCGGAAAGCCCGCAGCCCCACGGGCTGTGGGGCCACGCGAGCGGCTGATAAAGAGGTTTCCAACGAGGCACGGCTTTCCCTCCTGGCTCTTCGGGCGTGGGAGCTGTCGCCAGAGCCGCGGCCCTACCGGAAAATGCTTCGCAGGCTGGCGTGGCGGCGAAACGTGGTCGCAGGTGTCGCCGAGGCTGACGGCCGCCGGAAAGCCCGCAGCCCCACGGGCTGTGGGGCCACGCGAGCGGCTGCTAAAGAGGTTTCCAAGGAGGCACGGCTTTCCCTCCTGGCTCTTCGGGCGTGGGAGCTGTCACCAGAGCCGCGGCCCTACCGGAAAATGCTTCGCAGGCTGGCGCGGCGGCGACACGTGGGCGCCGGTGTCGCCGAGGCTGACGGCTGCCGGAAAACCCGCAGACCCACGGGCTGTGGGGCCACGTGAGCGGCTGCCAAAGAGCTTTCCAACGAGGCACGGCTTTCCCTCCTGGCTCTTCGGGCGTGGAAGCTGTCACCAGAGCCGTGGCCCTACCGGAAAATGCTTCGCAGGCTGGCGTGGCCGCGCCACGTGGTTGCCGGTGTCGCGGAGGCTGACGGCCGCCGGAAAGCCCGCAGCCCCACGGGCTGTGGGGCCACGCGAGCGGCTGCCAAAGAGGTTTCCAAGGAGGCACGGCTTTCCCTCCTGGCTCTTCGGGCGTGGGAGCTGTCGCCAGAGCCGCGGCCCTACCGGAAAATGCTTCGCAGGCTGGCGCGGCGGCGCCACGTGGGCGCCGGTGTCGCCGAGGCTGACGGCCGCCGGAAAGCCCGCAGCCCCACGGGCTGTGGGGCCACGCGAGCGGCTGCCAAAGAGCTTTCCAAGGAGGCACGGCTTTCCCTCCTGGCTCTTCGGGCGTGGGAGCTGTCGCCAGAGCCGCGGCCCTACTGGAAAATGCTTCGCAGGCTGGCGTGGCGGCGACACGTGGTCGCAGGTGTCGCCGAGGCTGACGGCCGCCGGAAAGCCCGCAGCCCCACGGGCTGTGGGGCCATGCGAGCGGCTGCCAAAGAGGTTTCCAAGGAGGCACGGCTTTCCCTCCTGGCTCTTCGGGCGTGGGAGCTATCGCCAGAGCCGCGGCCCTACCGGAATATGCTTCGCAGGCTGGCGTGGCGGCGAAACGTGGTCGCAGGTGTCGCCGAGGCTGACGGCCGCCGGAAAGCCCGCAGCCCCACGGGCTGTGGGGCCACGCGAGCGGCTGATAAAGAGGTTTCCAACGAGGCACGGCTTTCCCTCCTGGCTCTTCGGGCGTGGGAGCTGTCGCCAGAGCCGCGGCCCTACCGGAAAATGCTTCGCAGGCTGGCGTGGCGGCGAAACGTGGTCGCAGGTGTCGCCGAGGCTGACGGCCGCCGGAAAGCCCGCAGCCCCACGGGCTGTGGGGCCACGCGAGCGGCTGCTAAAGAGGTTTCCAAGGAGGCACGGCTTTCCCTCCTGGCTCTTCGGGCGTGGGAGCTGTCACCAGAGCCGCGGCCCTACCGGAAAATGCTTCGCAGGCTGGCGCGGCGGCGACACGTGGGCGCCGGTGTCGCCGAGGCTGACGGCTGCCGGAAAACCCGCAGACCCACGGGCTGTGGGGCCACGTGAGCGGCTGCCAAAGAGCTTTCCAACGAGGCACGGCTTTCCCTCCTGGCTCTTCGGGCGTGGAAGCTGTCACCAGAGCCGTGGCCCTACCGGAAAATGCTTCGCAGGCTGGCGTGGCGGCGCCACGTGGGCGCCGGTGTCGCGGAGGCTGACGGCCGCCGGAAAGCCCGCAGCCCCACGGGCTGTGGGGCCACGCGAGCGGCTGCCAAAGAGGTTTCCAAGGAGGCACGGCTTTCCCTCCTGGCTCTTCGGGCGTGGGAGCTGTCGCCAGAGCCGCGGCCCTACCGGAAAATGCTTCGCAGGCTGGCGCGGCGGCGCCACGTGGGCGCCGGTGTCGCCGAGGCTGACGGCCGCCGGAAAGCCCGCAGCCCCACGGGCTGTGGGGCCACGCGAGCGGCTGCCAAAGAGCTTTCCAAGGAGGCACGGCTTTCCCTCCTGGCTCTTCGGGCGTGGGAGCTGTCGCCAGAGCCGCGGCCCTACCGGAAAATGCTTCGCAGGCTGGCGTGGCGGCGAAACGTGGTCGCAGGTGTCGCCGAGGCTGACGGCCGCCGGAAAGCCCGCAGCCCCACGGGCTGTGGGGCCACGCGAGCGGCTGCTAAAGAGGTTTCCAACGAGGCACGGCTTTCCCTCCTGCCTCTTCGGGCGTGGGAGCTGTCGCCAGAGCCGCGGCCCTACCGGAAAATGCTTCGCAGGCTGCCGTGGCGGCGAAACGTGGTTGCAGGTGTCGCCGAGGCTGACGGCCGCCGGAAAGCCCGCAGCCCCACGGGCTGTGGGGCCACGCGAGCGGCTGCTAAAGAGGTTTCCAAGGAGGCACGGCTTTCCCTCCTGGCTCTTCGGGCGTGGGAGCTGTCACCAGAGCCGCGGCCCTACCGGAAAATGCTTCGCAGGCTGGCGCGGCGGCGCCACGTGGGCGCCGGTGTCGCCGAGGCTGACGGCTGCCGGAAAGCCCGCAGCCCCACGGGCTGTGGGGCCACGTGAGCGGCTGCCAAAGAGCTTTCCAACGAGGCACGGCTTTCCCTCCTGGCTCTTCGGGCGTGGAAGCTGTCACCAGAGCCGTGGCCCTACCGGAAAATGCTTCGCAGGCTGGCGTGGCCGCGCCACGTGGTTGCCGGTGTCGCCGAATCTGACGACCGCCGGAAAGCCCGCAGCCCCACGGGCTGTGGGGCCACGCGAGCGGCTGCCAAAGAGCTTTCCAAGGAGGCACGGCTTTCCCTCCTGGCTCTTCGGGCGTGGGAGCTGTCGCCAGAGCCGCGGCCCTACCGGAAAATGCTTCGCAGGCTGGCGCTGCGGCGCCACGAAGGCGCCGGTGTCGCCGAGGCTGACGGCCGCCGGAAAGCCCGCAGCCCCACGGACTGTGGGGCCACGCGAGCGGCTGCCAAAGAGCTTTCCAAGGAGGCACGGCTTTCCCTCCTGGCTCTTTGGGCGTGGGAGCTGTCGCCAGAGCCACGGCCCTACCGGAAAATGCTTCGCAGGCTGGCGCGTTGGCGCCACGTGGGCGCGGGTGTCGCGGAGGCTGACGGCCGCCGGAAAGCCCGCAGCCCCACGGGCTGTGGGGCCACGCGAGCGGCTGCCAAAGAGCTTTCCAAGGAGGCACGGCTTTCCCTCCTGGCTCTTCGGGCGTGGGAGCTGTCGCAAGAGCCGCGGCCCTACCGGAAAATGCTTCGCAGGCTGGCGTGGCGGCGACACGTGGGCGCCGGTGTCGCCGAGGCTGACGGCCGCCAGAAAGCCCGCAGCCCCACGGGCTGTGGGGCCACGCGAGTGGCTGCCTAAGAGATTTCCAAGGAGGCACGGCTTTCCCTCCTGGCTCTTCGGGCGTGGGAGCTGTCACCAGAGCCGCGGCCCTACTGGAAAATGCTTCGCAGGCTGGCGTGGCCACGCCACGTGGGCGCCGGTGTCGCCGAATCTGACGGCCTCCGGAAAGCCCGCGGCCCCACGGGCTGTGGGGCCACGCGAGCGGCTGCCAAAGAGCTTTCTAAGGAGGCACGGCGTTCCCTCCTGGCTCTTCAGGCGTGGGAGCTGTCGCCAGAGCCGCGGCCCTACCGGAATATGCTTCGCAGGGTGGCGCGGCGGTGCCACGTGGGCACCGGTGTCGCCGAGGCGGAGGGCCGCTGGAAAGCCCGCAGCCCCACGGGCTGTGGGGCCACGCGAGCGGCTGCCAAAGAGCTTTCCAAGGAGGCACGGCTTTCCCTCCTGGCTCTTCGGGCGTGGAAGCTGTCACCAGAGCCGTGGCCCTACCGGAAAATGCTTCGCAGGCTCGCGTGGCCGCGCCACGTGGTTGCCGGTGTCGCCGAATCTGACGGCCGCCGGAAAGCCCGCAGCCCCACCGGCTGTGGGGCCACGCGAGCGGCTGCCAAAGAGCTTTCCAACGAGGCACGGCTTTCCCTCCTGGCTCTTCGGGCGTGGGAGCTGTCGCAAGAGCCGTGGCCCTACCGGAAAATGCTTCGCAGGCTGGCGTGGCGGCGCCACGTGGGCGCCGGTGTCGCCGAGGCTGACGGCCGCCGGAAAGCCCGCAGCCCCACGGGCTGTGGGGCCACGCGAGCGGCTGCTAAAGAGGTTTCCAAGGAGGCACGGCTTTCCCTCCTGGCTCTTCGGGCGTGGGAGCTGTCACCAGAGCCGCGGCCCTACCGGAAAATGCTTCGCAGGCTGGCGCGGCGGCGACACGTGGGCGCCGGTGTCGCCGAGGCTGACGGCCGCCGGAAAGCCCGCAGCGCCACGGGCTGTGGGGCCACGCGAGCGGCTGCTAAAGAGGTTTCCAAGGAGGCACGGCTTTCCCTCCTGGCTCTTCGGGCGTGGGAGCTGTCACCAGAGCCGCGGCCCTACCGGAAAATGCTTCGCAGGCTGGCGCGGCGGCGCCACGTGGGCGCCGGTGTCGCCGAGGCTGACGGCTGCCGGAAAGCCCGCAGACCCACGGGCTGTGGGGCCACGTGAGCGGCTGCCAAAGAGCTTTCCAACGAGGCATGGCTTTCCCTCCTGGCTCTTCGGGTGTGGGAGCTGTCACCAGAGCCGCGGCCCTACCGGAAAATGCTTCGCAGGCTGGCGTGGCCGCGTCACGTGGTTGCCGGTGTCGCCGAATCTGACGGCCTCCGGAAAGCCCGCGGCCCCACGGGCTGTGGGGGCCACGCGAGCGGCTGCCAAAGAGCTTTCTAAGGAGGCACGGCGTTCCCTCCTGGCTCTTCAGGCGTGGGAGCTGTCGCCAGAGCCGCGGTCCTAACGGAATATGCTTCGCAGGCTGGCGCGGCGGTGCCACGTGGGCGCCGGTGTCGCCGAGGCTGACGGCCGCCGGAAAGCCCGCAGCCCCACGGGCTGTGGGGCCACGCGAGCGGCTGCCAAAGAGCTTTCCAACGAGGCACGGCTTTCCCTCCTGGCTCTTCGGGCGTGGGAGCTGTCGCCAGAGCTGCGGCCCTACCGGAAAATGCTTCGC
>NW_026529603.1:0-90163 GCF_028500815.1 Rissa tridactyla
AGCAAAGCCTGCAGCCCCCAGGTCTGTGGGGCCAAGCAAGCGGTTCCCAAAGAGCTTTAGAACAAGGCATAGTTTTCCCTGCTGGCTCTTTTGGCAGGGACCCATCTCCAGCCATAGGCCATTTTTATGCCTGGCGCGGTGCGTTAGTGGGAAAGGGTGGTGTCGAGGCTGAAGGCAGCAGGAAAGCAGCCGCAGCCCCCAGGTCTGTGCGGCTACGCAAGCGGTTCCCAAAGAGCTTTAGAACAAGGCATAGTTTTCCCTGCTGGCTCTTTGGGCGGGGGACCCCATCTCCAGCCATAGGCCATTTTTGGGCCTAGCCCGGCGCCAAGTGGGAAAGGGTGTTGTCGAGGCTGAAGGCAGCAGAAAAGCCTGCAGCCCCCAGGTCTGTGGGGCCAAGCAAGCGGTTCCCAAAGAGCTTTAGAACAAGGCATAGTTTTCCCTGATGGCTCTTTGGCATGGGACCCATCTCCAGCTGTATGGCCATTTTTGTGCCTGCCACGACGCCAAGTGTTAAAGGGTGGCTTTGAGGCTGAAGGCAGCAGGAAAGGCCGCAGCCCCCAGGTCTGTGGGGCTACGCAAGCGGTTCCCAAAGAGCTTTAGAACAAGGCATAGTTTTCCCTGCTGGCTCTTTGGGCATGGGACCCATCTCCAGCCATAGGCCATTTTTGTGCCTGATGCGGCGCCAAGTGGGAAAGGGTGGTTTTGAGGCTGAAGGCAGCAGGAAAGCCCGCAGCCCCCAGGTCTGCGGAGCTACGCAAGCGGTTCCCAAAGAGCTTTAGAACAAGGCACAGTTTTCCCTGCTGGCTCTTTTGGCAGGGGACCCATCTCCAGCCGTATGGCCATTTTTGTGCCTGGCCCGGCGCCAAGTGGGAAAGGGTGGCTTTGAGGCTGAAGGCAGCAGGAAAGCCCGCAGCCCCCAGGTCTGTGGGGCTACGCAAGCGGTTCCCAAAGAGCTTTAGAACAAGGCATAATTTTCCCTGCTGGCTCTTGGGGCGGGGACCCATCTCCAGCCGTATGGCCATTTTTGTGCCTGGCGCGGCGCCAAGTGGGAAAGGGTGCTGTCGAGGCTGAAGGCAGCAGCAAAGCCTGCAGCCCCCAGGTCTGTGCGGCTACGCAAGCCGGTTCCCAAAGAGCTTTAGAACAAGGCATAGTTTTCCCTGCTGGCTCTTTGGGCGGGGGACCCATCTCCAGCCGTATGGCCATTTTTGTGCCTGGCGCGGCGCCAAGTGGGAAAGGGTGCTGTTGAGGCTGAAGGCAGCAGGAAAGCCTGCAGCCCCCAGGTCTGTGGGGCCAAGCAAGCGGTTCCCAAAGAGCTTTAGAACAAGGCATAGTCTTCCCTGATGGCTCTTTGGGCATGGGACCCATCTCCAGCCATAGGCCATTTTTGTGCCTGCCACGACGCCAAGTGTTAAAGGGTGGCTTTGAGGCTGAAGGCAGCAGGAAAGCCTGCAGCCCCCAGGTCTGTGGGGCTACGCAAGAGGTTCCCAAAGAGCTTTAGAACAAGGCATAGTTTTCCCTGCTGGCTCTTTGGGCATGGGACCCATCTCCAGCCATAGGCCATTTTTGTGCCTGATGCGGCGCCAAGTGGGAAAGGGTGGTTTTGAGGCTGAAGGCAGCAGGAAAGCCCGCAGCCCCCAGGTCTGCGGAGCTACGCAAGCGGTTCCCAAAGAGCTTTAGAACAAGGCATAGTTTTCCCTGCTGGCTCTTTTGGCAGGGGACCCATCTCCAGCCGTATGGCCATTTTTGTGCCTGGCCCGGCGCCAAGTGGGAAAGGGTGGCTTTGAGGCTGAAGGCAGCAGGAAAGCCCGCAGCCCCCAGGTCTGTGGGGCAACGCAAGCGGTTCCCAAAGAGCTTTAAAACAAGGCATAATTTTCCCTGCTGGCTCTTTGGGCGGGGGACCCATCTCCAGCCGTATGGCCATTTTTGTGCCTGGCGCGGTGCCAAGTGGGAAAGGGTGCTGTCGAGGCTGAAGGCAGCAGCAAAGCCTGCAGCCCCCAGGTCTGTGGGGCTACGCAAGCGGTTCCCAAAGAGCTTTA
Source organism: Rissa tridactyla (assembly GCF_028500815.1). Lineage (NCBI taxonomy): Eukaryota > Metazoa > Chordata > Aves > Charadriiformes > Laridae > Rissa > Rissa tridactyla. The sequence continues at coordinate 2,037 of NW_026529603.1, forward strand.
GAACAAGGCATAGTTTTCCCTGCTGGCTCTTTGGGCGGGGGACCCATCTCCAGCCGTATGGCCATTTTTGTGCCTGGCGCGGCGCCAAGTGGGAAAGGGTGGCTTTGAGGCTGAAGGCAGCAGCAAAGCCTGCAGCCCCCAGGTCTGTGGGGCTATGGAAGCGGTTCCCAAAGAGCTTTAGAACAAGGCATAATTTTCCCTGCTGGCTCTTTGGGCGGGGGACCCATCTCCAGACATACGGTCATTTTTGTGCCTGGCGCGGTGCCAAGTGGGAAAGGGTGGTGTCGAGGCTGAAGGCAGCAGGAAAGCCTGCAGCCCCCAGGTCTGGGGGGCTACGCAAGCGGTTCCCAAAGAGCTTTAGAACAAGGCATAGTTTTCCTTGCTGGCTCTTTGGGCATGGGACCCATCTCCAGCCATAGGCCATTTTTGTGCCTGATGCGGCGCCAAGTGGGAAAGGGTGGTGTCGAGGCTGAAGGCAGCAGGAAAGCCCGCAGCCCCCAGGTCTGTGGAGCTACGCAAGCGGTTCCCAAAGAGCTTTAGAACAAGGCATAGTTTTCCCTGCTGGCTCTTTTGGCAGGGGACCCATCTCCAGCCGTATGGCCATTTTTGTGCCTGGCGCGGCGCCAAGTGGGAAAGGGTGCTGTCGAGGCTGAAGGCAGCAGCAAAGCCTGCAGCCCCCAGGTCTGTGGGGCTACGCAAGCGGTTCCCAAAGAGCTTTAGAACAAGGCATAGTTTTCCCTGCTGGCTCTTTGGGCGGGGGACCCATCTCCAGCCGTATGGCCATTTTTGTGCCTGGCGCGGCGCCAAGTGGGAAAGGGTCGTGTCGACGCTGAAGGCAGCAGGAAAGCCTGCAGCCCCCAGGTCTGTGGGGCTATGGAAGCGGTTCCCAAAGAGCTTTAGAACAAGGCATAATTTTCCCTGCTGGCTCTTTGGGCGGGGGACCCATCTCCAGACATATGGCCATTTTTGTGCCTGGCGCGGCGCCAAGTGGGAAAGGGTGGTGTCGAGGCTAAAGGCAGCAGGAAAGCCTGCAGCCCCCAGGTCTGTGGGGCCAAGCAAGCGGTTCCCAAAGAGCTTTAGAACAAGGCATAGTTTTCCCTGCTGGCTCTTTGGGCGAGGGACCCATCTCCAGTCGTATGGCTATTTTTATACCTGGCGCGGTGCGTAGTGGGAAAGGGTGGTTTTGACGCTGAAGGCAGCAGGAAAGCCCGCAGCCCCCACGTCTGTGGGGCTACGCAAGCGGTTCCCAAAGAGCTTTAGAACAAGGCATAGTTTTCCCTGCTGGCTCTTTGGGCGGGGGACCCATCTCCAGTCGTATGGCTATTTTTATACCTGGCACGGTGCGTAGTGGGAAAGGGTGGTTTTGACGCTGAAGGCAGCAGGAAAGCCCGCAGCCCCCAGGTCTGTGGGGCTACGCAAGCGGTTCCCAAAGAGCTTTAGAACAAGGCATAGTTTTCCCTGCTGGCTCTTTTGGCAGGGGACCCATCTCCAGCCATAGGCCATTTTTATGCCTGGCGCGGTGCGTAGTGGGAAAGGGTGCTGTCGAGGCTGAAGGCAGCAGGAAAGCCCGCAGCCCCCAGGTCTGTGCGGCTACGCAAGCGGTTCCCAAAGAGCTTTAGAACAAGGCATAGTTTTCCCTGCTGGCTCTTTGGGCGGGGGACCCATCTCCAGCCATAGGCCATTTTTGGGCCTGGCCCGGCGCCAAGCGGGAAAGGGTGTTGTCGAGGCTGAAGGCAGCAGAAAAGCCTGCAGCCCCCAGGTCTGTGGGGCCAAGCAAGCGGTTCCCAAAGAGCTTTAGAACAAGGCATAGTTTTCCCTGATGGCTCTTTGGGCATGGGACCCATCTCCAGCCATAGGCCATTTTTGTGCCTGCCACGACGCCAAGTGTTAAAGGGTGGCTTTGAGGCTGAAGGCAGCAGGAAAGCCTGCAGCCCCCAGGTCTGTGGGGCTACGCAAGAGGTTCCCAAAGAGCTTTAGAACAAGGCATAGTTTTCCCTGCTGGCTCTTTGGGCATGGGACCCATCTCCAGCCATAGGCCATTTTTGTGCCTGATGCGGCGCCAAGTGGGAAAGGGTGGTTTTGAGGCTGAAGGCAGCAGGAAAGCCCGCAGCCCCCAGGTCTGCGGAGCTACGCAAGCGGTTCCCAAAGAGCTTTCGAACAAGGCATAGTTTTCCCTGCTGGCTCTTTTGGCAGGGGACCCATCTCCAGCCGTATGGCCATTTTTGTGCCTGGCCCGGCGCCAAGTGGGAAAGGGTGGCTTTGAGGCTGAAGGCAGCAGGAAAGCCCGCAGCCCCCAGGTCTGTGGGGCTACGCAAGCGGTTCCCAAAGAGCTTTAGAACAAGGCATAATTTTCCCTGCTGGCTCTTTGGGCGGGGGACCCATCTCCAGCCGTATGGCCATTTTTGTGCCTGGCGCGGCGCCAAGTGGGAAAGGGTGCTGTCGAGGCTGAAGGCAGCAGGAAAGCCTGCAGCCCCCAGGTCTGTGGGGCTACGCAAGCGGTTCCCAAAGAGCTTTAGAACAAGGCATAGTTTTCCCTGCTGGCTCTTTGGGCGGGGGACCCATCTCCAGCCGTATGGCCATTTTTGTGCCTGGCGCGGCGCCAAGTGGGAAAGGGTGGCTTTGAGGCTGAAGGCAGCAGCAAAGCCTGCAGCCCCCAGGTCTGTGGGGCTATGGAAGCGGTTCCCAAAGAGCTTTAGAACAAGGCATAATTTTCCCTGCTGGCTCTTTGGGCGGGGGACCCATCTCCAGACATACGGCCATTTTTGTGCCTGGCGCGGTGCCAAGTGGGAAAGGGTGGTGTCGAGGCTGAAGGCAGCAGGAAAGCCTGCAGCCCCCAGGTCTGTGGGGCCAAGCAAGCGGTTCCCAAAGAGCTTTAGAACAAGGCATAGTTTTCCCTGCTGGCTCTTTGGGCGAGGGACCCATCTCCAGCTGTATGGCCATTTTTGTGCCTGGCGCGGCGCCAAGTGGGAAAGGGTGGCTTTGAGGCTGAAGGCAGCAGGAAAGGCCGCAGCCCCCAGGTCTGTGGGGCTACGCAAGCGGTTCCCAAAGAGCTTTAGAACAAGGCATAATTTTCCCTGCTGGCTCTTTGGGCGGGGGACCCATCTCCAGACATATGGCCATTTTTGTGCCTGGCGCGGCGCCAAGTGGGAAAGGGTGGTGTCGAGTCTGAAGGCAGCAGGAGAGCATGCAGCCCCCAGGTCTGTGCGGATACGCAAGTGGTTCCCAAAGAGCTTTAGAACAAGGCATAGTTTTCCCTGCTGGCTCTTTGGGCGGGGGACCCATCTCCAGCCGTATGGCCATTTTTGTGCGTGGCGTGGCGCCAAGTGGGAAAGGGTGGTGTCGAGGCTGAAGGCAGCAGGAAAGCCTGCAGCCCCCAGGTCTGTGCGGCTACGCAAGCGGTTCCCAAAGAGCTTTAGAACAAGGCATAGTTTTCCCTGCTGGCTCTTTGGGCGGGGGACCCATCTCCAGCCGTATGGCCATTTTTGTGCCTGGCCAGGGGCCAAGTGGGAAAGGGTGGTGTCGAGGTTGAAGGCAGCAGGAAAGCCCGCAGCCCCCAGGTCTGTGGGGCTACGCAAGCGGTTCCCAAAGAGCTTTAGAACAAGGCATAGTTTTCCCTGCTGGCTCTTTGGGCATGGGACCCATCTCCAGCCATAGGCCATTTTTGTGCCTAGCGCGGCGCCAAGTGGGAAAGGGTGGTGTCGAGGCTGAAGGCAGCAGGAAAGCCCGCAGCCCCCAGGTCTGTGGGGCTATGGAAGCGGTTCCCAAAGAGCTTTAGAACAAGGCATAGTTTTCCCTGCTGGCTCTTTGGGCGGGGGACCCATCTACAGACATATGGCCATTTTTGTGCCTGGCCCGGCGCCAAGTGGGAAAGGGTGCTGTCGAGGCTGAAGGCAGCAGGAAAGCCCGCAGCCCCCAGGTCTGTGCGGCTACGCAAGCGGTTCCCAAAGAGCTTTAGAACAAGGCATAGTTTTCCCTGCTGGCTCTTTGGGCGGGGGACCCATCTCCAGCCGTATGGCCATTTTTGTGCCTGGCGCGGTGCGTAGTGGGAAAGGGTGGCTTTGGGGCTGAAGGCAGCAGCAAAGCCTGCAGCCCCCAGGTCTGTGCGGCCAAGCAAGCGGTTCCCAAAGAGCTTTAGAACAAGGCATAGTTTTCCCTGATGGCTCTTTGGGCATGGGACCCATCTCCAGCCGTAGGCCATTTTTGTGCCTGCCACGACGCCAAGTGTTAAAGGGTGGCTTTGAGGCTGAAGGCAGCAGCAAAGCCTGCAGCCCCCATGTCTGGGGGGCTACGCAAGCGGTTCCCAAAGAGCTTTAGAACAAGGCCTAGTTTTCCCTGATGGCTCTTTGGGCATGGGACCCATCTCCAGCCATAGGCCATTTTTGTGCCTGATGCGGCGCTAAGTGGGAAAGGGAGGTTTTGAGGCTGAAGGCAGCAGGAAAGCCCGCAGCCCCCAGGTCTGTGCGGCTACGGAAGCGGTTCCCAAAGAGCTTTAGAACAAGGCATAGTTTTCCCTGCTGGCTCTTTGGGCGGGGGACCCATCTCCAGCCATAGGCCATTTTTGGGCCTGGCCCGGCGCCAAGCGGGAAAGGGTGTTGTCGAGGCTGAAGGCAGCAGAAAAGCCTGCAGCCCCCAGGTCTGTGTGGCCAAGCAAGCGGTTCCCAAAGAGCTTTAGAACAAGGCATAGTTTTCCCTGATGGCTCTTTGGGCATGGGACCCATCTCCAGCCATAGGCCATTTTTGTGCCTGCCACGACGCCAAGTGTTAAAGGGTGGCCTTGAGGCTGAAGGCAGCAGGAAAGCCTGCAGCCCCCAGGTCTGGGGGGCTACGCAAGCGGTTCCCAAAGAGCTTTAGAACAAGGCATAGTTTTCCTTGCTGGCTCTTTGGGCATGGGACCCATCTCCAGCCATAGGCCATTTTTGTGCCTGATGCGGCGCCAAGTGGGAAAGGGTGGTTTTGAGGCTCAAGGCAGCAGGAAAGCCCGCAGCCCCCAGGTCTGTGGAGCTACGCAAGCGGTTCCCAAAGAGCTTTAGAACAAGGCATAGTTTTCCCTGCTGGCTCTTTTGGCATGGGACCCATCTCCAGCCGTATGGCCATTTTTGTGCCTGGCGCGGCGCCAAGTGGGAAAGGGTGGCTTTGAGGCTGAAGGCAGCAGGAAAGCCCGCAGCCCCCAGGTCTGTGGGGCTACGCAAGCGGTTCCCAAAGAGCTTTAGAACAAGGCATAATTTTCCCTGCTGGCTCTTTGGGCGGGGGACCCATCTCCAGCCGTATGGCCATTTTTGTGCCTGGCGCGGCGCCAAGTGGGAAAGGGTGCTGTCGAGGCTGAAGGCAGCAGCAAAGCCTGCAGCCCCCAGGTCTGTGCGGCTACGCAAGCGGTTCCCAAAGAGCTTTAGAACAAGGCATAGTTTTCCCTGCTGGCTCTTTGGGCGGGGGACCCATCTCCAGACATATGGCCATTTTTGTGCCTGGCGCGGCGCCAAGTGGGAAAGGGTGGTGTCGAGGCTGAAGGCAGCAGGAAAGCCTGCAGCCCCCAGGTCTGTGGGGCTATGGAAGCAGTTCCCAAAGAGCTTTAGAACAAGGCATAGTTTTCCCTGCTGGCTCTTTGGGCGGGGGACCCATCTCCAGACATATGGCCATTTTTGTGCCTGGCGCGCTGCCAAGTGGGAAAGGGTGGTGTCGAGGCTGAAGGCAGCAGGAAAGCCTGCAGCCCCCAGGTCTGTGGGGCCAAGCAAGCGGTTCCCAAAGAGCTTTAGAACAAGGCATAGTTTTCCCTGCTGGCTCTTTGGGCGAGGGACCCATCTCCAGCTGTATGGCCATTTTTGTGCCTGGCGCGGCGCCAAGTGGGAAAGGGTGGCTTTGAGGCTGAAGGCAGCAGGAAAGGCCGCAGCCCCCAGGTCTGTGAGGCTACGCAAGCGGTTCCCAAAGAGCTTTAGAACAAGGCATAATTTTCCCTGCTGGCTCTTTGGGCGGGGGACCCATCTCCAGCCGTATGGCCATTTTTGTGCGTGGCGTGGCGCCAAGTGGGAAAGGGTGGTGTCGAGGCTGAAGGCAGCAGGAAAGCCTGCAGCCCCCAGGTCTGTGCGGCTACGCAAGCGGTTCCCAAAGAGCTTTAGAACAAGGCATAGTTTTCCCTGCTGGCTCTTTGGGCGGGGGACCCATCTCCAGCCGTATGGCCATTTTTGTGCCTTGCCAGGGGCCAAGTGGGAAAGGGTGGTGTCGAGGTTGAAGGCAGCAGGAAAGCCCGCAGCCCCCAGGTCTGGGGGGCTACGCAAGCGGTTCCCAAAGAGCTTTAGAACAAGGCATAGTTTTCCCTGATGGCTCTTTGGGCATGGGACCCATCTCCAGCCATAGGCCATTTTTGTGCCTGCCACGACGCCAAGTGTTAAAGGGTGGCTTTGAGGCTGAAGGCAGCAGGAAAGCCCGCAGCCCCCAGGTCTGTGGAGCTACGCAAGCGGTTCCCAAAGAGCTTTAGAACAAGGCATAGTTTTCCCTGCTGGCTCTTTTGGCAGGGGACCCATCTCCAGCCGTATGGCCATTTTTGTGCCTGGCGCGGCGCCAAGTGGGAAAGGGTGGCTTTGAGGCTGAAGGCAGCAGGAAAGCCCGCAGCCCCCAGGTCTGTGGGGCTACGCAAGCGGTTCCCAAAGAGCTTTAGAACAAGGCATAGTTTTCCCTGCTGGCTCTTTGGGCGGGGGACCCATCTCCAGCCGTATGGCCATTTTTGTGCCTGGCCAGGGGCCAAGTGGGAAAGGGTGGTGTCGAGGTTGAAGGCAGCAGGAAAGCCCGCAGCCCCCAGGTCTGTGGGGCTACGCAAGCGGTTCCCAAAGAGCTTTAGAACAAGGCATAGTTTTCCCTGCTGGCTCTTTGGGCATGGGACCCATCTCCAGCCATAGGCCATTTTTGTGCCTAGCGCGGCGCCAAGTGGGAAAGGGTGGTGTCGAGGCTGAAGGCAGCAGGAAAGCCCGCAGCCCCCAGGTCTGTGGGGCTATGGAAGCGGTTCCCAAAGAGCTTTAGAACAAGGCATAGTTTTCCCTGCTGGCTCTTTGGGCGGGGGACCCATCTACAGACATATGGCCATTTTTGTGCCTGGCCCGGCGCCAAGTGGGAAAGGGTGCTGTCGAGGCTGAAGGCAGCAGGAAAGCCTGCAGCCCCCAGGTCTGTGGGGCTACGCAAGCGGTTCCCAAAGAGCTTTAGAACAAGGCATAGTTTTCCCAGCTGGCTCTTTGGGCGGGGGACACATCTCCAGTCGTATGGCTATTTTTATGCCTGGCGCGGTGCGTAGTGGGAAAGGGTGGTGTCGAGGCTGAAGGCAGCAGGAAAGCCCGCAGCCCCCAGGTCTGTGCGGCTACGCAAGCGGTTCCCAAAGAGCTTTAGAACAAGGCATAGTTTTCCCTGCTGGCTCTTTGGGCGGGGGACCCATCTCCAGCCGTATGGCCATTTTTGTGCCTGGCGCAGCGCCAAGTGGGAAAGGGTGGTGTCGAGGCTGAAGGCAGCAGGAAAGCCTGCAGCCCCCAGGTCTGTGCGGATACGCAAGTGGTTCCCAAAGAGCTTTAGAACAAGGCATAGTTTTCCCTGCTGGCTCTTTGGGCGGGGGACCCATCTCCAGCCGTATGGCCATTTTTGTGCCTGGCGCGGCGCCAAGTGGGAAAGGGTGGTGTCGAGGCTGAAGGCAGCAGGAAAGCCTGCAGCCCCCAGGTCTGTGGGGCTACGCAAGCGGTTCCCAAAGAGCTTTAGAACAAGGCATAGTTTTCCCTGCTGGCTCTTTGGGCATGGGACCCATCTCCAGCCATAGGCCATTTTTGTGCCTAGCGCGGCGCCAAGTGGGAAAGGGTGGTGTCGAGTCTGAATGCAGCAGGAAAGCCCGCAGCCCCCAGGTCTGTGCGGCTACGCAAGCGGTTCCCAAAGAGCTTTAGAACAAGGCATAGTTTTCCCTGCTGGCTCTTTTGGCAGGGGACCCATCTCCAGCCGTATGGCCATTTTTGTGCCTGGCGCGGCGCCAAGTGGGAAAGGGTGCTGTTGAGGCTGAAGGCAGCAGGAAAGCGCGCAGCCCCCAGGTCTGTGGGGCTACGCAAGCGGTTCCCAAAGAGCTTTAGAACAAGGCATAGTTTTCCCTGCTGGCTCTTTGGGCGGGGGACCCATCTCCAGCCGTATGGCCATTTTTGTGCCTGGCGCGGTGCGTAGTGGGAAAGGGTGGTGTCGAGGCTGAAGGCAGCAGCAAAGCCTGCAGCCCCCAGGTCTGTGCGGCTACGCAAGCGGTTCCCAAAGAGCTTTAGAACAAGGCATAGTTTTCCCTGATGGCTCTTTGGGCATGGGACCCATCTCCAGCCATAGGCCATTTTTGTGCCTGCCACGACGCCAAGTGTTAAAGGGTGGCTTTGAGGCTGAAGGCAGCAGGAAAGCCTGCAGCCCCCATGTCTGGGGGGCTACGCAAGCGGTTCCCAAAGAGCTTTAGAACAAGGCATAGTTTTCCTTGCTGGCTCTTTGGGCATGGGACCCATCTCCAGCCATAGGCCATTTTTGTGCCTGATGCGGCGCCAAGTGGGAAAGGGTGGTTTTGAGGCTGAAGGCAGCAGGAAAGCCCGCAGCCCCCAGGTCTGTGGAGCTACGCAAGCGGTTCCCAAAGAGCTTTAGAACAAGGCATAGTTTTCCCTGCTGGCTCTTTTGGCAGGGGACCCATCTCCAGCCGTATGGCCATTTTTGTGCCTGGCGCGGCGCCAAGTGGGAAAGGGTGGCTTTGAGGCTGAAGGCAGCAGGAAAGCCCGCAGCCCCCAGGTCTGTGGGGCTACGCAAGCGGTTCCCAAAGAGCTTTAGAACAAGGCATAGTTTTCCCTGCTGGCTCTTTGGGCGGGGGACCCATCTCCAGCCGTATGGCCATTTTTGTGCCTGGCCAGGGGCCAAGTGGGAAAGGGTGGTGTCGAGGTTGAAGGCAGCAGGAAAGCCCGCAGCCCCCAGGTCTGTGGGGCTACGCAAGCGGTTCCCAAAGAGCTTTAGAACAAGGCATAGTTTTCCCTGCTGGCTCTTTGGGCATGGGACCCATCTCCAGCCATAGGCCATTTTTGTGCCTAGCGCGGCGCCAAGTGGGAAAGGGTGGTGTCGAGGCTGAAGGCAGCAGGAAAGCCCGCAGCCCCCAGGTCTGTGGGGCTATGGAAGCGGTTCCCAAAGAGCTTTAGAACAAGGCATAGTTTTCCCTGCTGGCTCCTTGGGCGGGGGACCCATCTACAGACATATGGCCATTTTTGTGCCTGGCCCGGCGCCAAGTGGGAAAGGGTGGTGTCGAGGCTGAAGGCAGCAGCAAAGCCTGCAGCCCCCAGGTCTGTGGGGCCAAGCAAGCGGTTCCCAAAGAGCTTTAGAACAAGGCATAGTTTTCCCAGCTGGCTCTTTGGGCGGGGGACACATCTCCAGTCGTATGGCTATTTTTATGCCTGGCGCGGTGCGTAGTGGGAAAGGGTGGTGTCGAGGCTGAAGGCAGCAGGAAAGCCCGCAGCCCCCAGGTCTGTGGGGCTACGCAAGCGGTTCCCAAAGAGCTTTAGAACAAGGCATAGTTTTCCCTGCTGGCTCTTTGGGCGGGGGACCCATCTCCAGCCGTATGGCCATTTTTGTGCCTGGCGCAGCGCCAAGTGGGAAAGGGTGGTGTCGAGGCTGAAGGCAGCAGGAAAGCCTGCAGCCCCCAGGTCTGTGCGGATACGCAAGTGGTTCCCAAAGAGCTTTAGAACAAGGCATAGTTTTCCCTGCTGGCTCTTTGGGCGGGGGACCCATCTCCAGCCGTATGGCCATTTTTGTGCCTGGCGCGGCGCCAAGTGGGAAAGGGTGGTGTCGAGGCTGAAGGCAGCAGGAAAGCCTGCACCCCCCAGGTCTGGGGGGCTACGCAAGCGGTTCCCAAAGAGCTTTAGAACAAGGCATAGTTTTCCTTGCTGGCTCTTTGGGCATGGGACCCATCTCCAGCCATAGGCCATTTTTGTGCCTGATGCGGCGCCAAGTGGGAAAGGGTGGTTTTGAGGCTGAAGGCAGCAGGAAAGCCCGCAGCCCCCAGGTCTGTGGAGCTACGCAAGCGGTTCCCAAAGAGCTTTAGAACAAGGCATAGTTTTCCCTGCTGGCTCTTTTGGCAGGGGACCCATCTCCAGCCATAGGCCATTTTTATGCCTGGCGCGGTGCGTAGTGGGAAAGGGTGGTGTCGAGGCTGAAGGCAGCAGGAAAGCCCGCAGCCCCCAGGTCTGTGCGGCTACGCAAGCGGTTCCCAAAGAGCTTTAGAACAAGGCATAGTTTTCCCTCCTGGCTCTTTGGGCGGGGGACCCATCTCCAGCCATAGGCCATTTTTGGGCCTGGCCCGGCGCCAAGCGGGAAAGGGTGTTGTCGAGGCTGAAGGCAGCAGAAAAGCCTGCAGCCCCCAGGTCTGTGGGGCCAAGCAAGCGGTTCCCAAAGAGCTTTAGAACAAGGCATAGTTTTCCCTGATGGCTCTTTGGGCATGGGACCCATCTCCAGCCATAGGCCATTTTTGTGCCTGCCACGACGCCAAGTGTTAAAGGGTGGCTTTGAGGCTGAAGGCAGCAGGAAAGCCTGCAGCCCCCAGGTCTGTGGGGCTACGCAAGAGGTTCCGAAAGAGCTTTAGAACAAGGCATAGTTTTCCCTGCTGGCTCTTTGGGCATGGGACCCATCTCCAGCCATAGGCCATTTTTGTGCCTGATGCGGCGCCAAGTGGGAAAGGGTGGTTTTGAGGCTGAAGGCAGCAGGAAAGCCCGCAGCCCCCAGGTCTGCGGAGCTACGCAAGCGGTTCCCAAAGAGCTTTAGAACAAGGCATAGTTTTCCCTGCTGGCTCTTTTGGCAGGGGACCCATCTCCAGCCGTATGGCCATTTTTGTGCCTGGCCCGGCGCCAAGTGGGAAAGGGTGGCTTTGAGGCTGAAGGCAGCAGGAAAGCCCGCAGCCCCCAGGTCTGTGGGGCTACGCAAGCGGTTCCCAAAGAGCTTTAGAACAAGGCATAATTTTCCCTGCTGGCTCTTTGGGCGGGGGACCCATCTCCAGCCGTATGGCCATTTTTGTGCCTGGCGCGGCGCCAAGTGGGAAAGGGTGCTGTCGAGGCTGAAGGCAGCAGCAAAGCCTGCAGCCCCCAGGTCTGTGCGGCTACGCAAGCGGTTCCCAAAGAGCTTTAGAACAAGGCATAGTTTTCCCTGCTGGCTCTTTGGGCGGGGGACCCATCTCCAGCCGTATGGCCATTTTTGTGCCTGGCGCGGCGCCAAGTGGGAAAGGGTGGCTTTGAGGCTGAAGGCAGCAGCAAAGCCTGCAGCCCCCAGGTCTGTGGGGCCAAGCAAGCGGTTCCCAAAGAGCTTTAGAACAAGGCATAGTTTTCCCTGCTGGCTCTTTTGGCAGGGGACCCATCTCCAGCCATAGGCCATTTTTATGCCTGGCGCGGTGCGTAGTGGGAAAGGGTGGTGTCGAGGCTGAAGGCAGCAGGAAAGCCCGCAGCCCCCAGGTCTGTGCGGCTACGCAAGCGGTTCCCAAAGAGCTTTAGAACAAGGCATAGTTTTCCCTGCTGGCTCTTTGGGCGGGGGACCCATCTCCAGCCATAGGCCATTTTTGGGCCTAGCCCGGCGCCAAGTGGGAAAGGGTGTTGTCGAGGCTGAAGGCAGCAGAAAAGCCTGCAGCCCCCAGGTCTGTGGGGCCAAGCAAGCGGTTCCCAAAGAGCTTTAGAACAAGGCATAGTTTTCCCTGATGGCTCTTTGGGCATGGGACCCATCTCCAGCTGTATGGCCATTTTTGTGCCTGCCACGACGCCAAGTGTTAAAGGGTGGCTTTGAGGCTGAAGGCAGCAGGAAAGGCCGCAGCCCCCAGGTCTGTGGGGCTACGCAAGCGGTTCCCAAAGAGCTTTAGAACAAGGCATAGTTTTCCCTGCTGGCTCTTTGGGCATGGGACCCATCTCCAGCCATAGGCCATTTTTGTGCCTGATGCGGCGCCAAGTGGGAAAGGGTGGTTTTGAGGCTGAAGGCAGCAGGAAAGCCCGCAGCCCCCAGGTCTGCGGAGCTACGCAAGCGGTTCCCAAAGAGCTTTAGAACAAGGCACAGTTTTCCCTGCTGGCTCTTTTGGCAGGGGACCCATCTCCAGCCGTATGGCCATTTTTGTGCCTGGCCCGGCGCCAAGTGGGAAAGGGTGGCTTTGAGGCTGAAGGCAGCAGGAAAGCCCGCAGCCCCCAGGTCTGTGGGGCTACGCAAGCGGTTCCCAAAGAGCTTTAGAACAAGGCATAATTTTCCCTGCTGGCTCTTTGGGCGGGGGACCCATCTCCAGCCGTATGGCCATTTTTGTGCCTGGCGCGGCGCCAAGTGGGAAAGGGTGCTGTCGAGGCTGAAGGCAGCAGCAAAGCCTGCAGCCCCCAGGTCTGTGCGGCTACGCAAGCGGTTCCCAAAGAGCTTTAGAACAAGGCATAGTTTTCCCTGCTGGCTCTTTGGGCGGGGGACCCATCTCCAGCCGTATGGCCATTTTTGTGCCTGGCGCGGCGCCAAGTGGGAAAGGGTGCTGTTGAGGCTGAAGGCAGCAGGAAAGCCTGCAGCCCCCAGGTCTGTGGGGCCAAGCAAGCGGTTCCCAAAGAGCTTTAGAACAAGGCATAGTCTTCCCTGATGGCTCTTTGGGCATGGGACCCATCTCCAGCCATAGGCCATTTTTGTGCCTGCCACGACGCCAAGTGTTAAAGGGTGGCTTTGAGGCTGAAGGCAGCAGGAAAGCCTGCAGCCCCCAGGTCTGTGGGGCTACGCAAGAGGTTCCCAAAGAGCTTTAGAACAAGGCATAGTTTTCCCTGCTGGCTCTTTGGGCATGGGACCCATCTCCAGCCATAGGCCATTTTTGTGCCTGATGCGGCGCCAAGTGGGAAAGGGTGGTTTTGAGGCTGAAGGCAGCAGGAAAGCCCGCAGCCCCCAGGTCTGCGGAGCTACGCAAGCGGTTCCCAAAGAGCTTTAGAACAAGGCATAGTTTTCCCTGCTGGCTCTTTTGGCAGGGGACCCATCTCCAGCCGTATGGCCATTTTTGTGCCTGGCCCGGCGCCAAGTGGGAAAGGGTGGCTTTGAGGCTGAAGGCAGCAGGAAAGCCCGCAGCCCCCAGGTCTGTGGGGCAACGCAAGCGGTTCCCAAAGAGCTTTAAAACAAGGCATAATTTTCCCTGCTGGCTCTTTGGGCGGGGGACCCATCTCCAGCCGTATGGCCATTTTTGTGCCTGGCGCGGTGCCAAGTGGGAAAGGGTGCTGTCGAGGCTGAAGGCAGCAGCAAAGCCTGCAGCCCCCAGGTCTGTGGGGCTACGCAAGCGGTTCCCAAAGAGCTTTAGAACAAGGCATAGTTTTCCCTGCTGGCTCTTTGGGCGGGGGACCCATCTCCAGCCGTATGGCCATTTTTGTGCCTGGCGCGGCGCCAAGTGGGAAAGGGTGGCTTTGAGGCTGAAGGCAGCAGCAAAGCCTGCAGCCCCCAGGTCTGTGGGGCTATGGAAGCGGTTCCCAAAGAGCTTTAGAACAAGGCATAATTTTCCCTGCTGGCTCTTTGGGCGGGGGACCCATCTCCAGACATACGGTCATTTTTGTGCCTGGCGCGGTGCCAAGTGGGAAAGGGTGGTGTCGAGGCTGAAGGCAGCAGGAAAGCCTGCAGCCCCCAGGTCTGGGGGGCTACGCAAGCGGTTCCCAAAGAGCTTTAGAACAAGGCATAGTTTTCCTTGCTGGCTCTTTGGGCATGGGACCCATCTCCAGCCATAGGCCATTTTTGTGCCTGATGCGGCGCCAAGTGGGAAAGGGTGGTGTCGAGGCTGAAGGCAGCAGGAAAGCCCGCAGCCCCCAGGTCTGTGGAGCTACGCAAGCGGTTCCCAAAGAGCTTTAGAACAAGGCATAGTTTTCCCTGCTGGCTCTTTTGGCAGGGGACCCATCTCCAGCCGTATGGCCATTTTTGTGCCTGGCGCGGCGCCAAGTGGGAAAGGGTGCTGTCGAGGCTGAAGGCAGCAGCAAAGCCTGCAGCCCCCAGGTCTGTGGGGCTACGCAAGCGGTTCCCAAAGAGCTTTAGAACAAGGCATAGTTTTCCCTGCTGGCTCTTTGGGCGGGGGACCCATCTCCAGCCGTATGGCCATTTTTGTGCCTGGCGCGGCGCCAAGTGGGAAAGGGTCGTGTCGACGCTGAAGGCAGCAGGAAAGCCTGCAGCCCCCAGGTCTGTGGGGCTATGGAAGCGGTTCCCAAAGAGCTTTAGAACAAGGCATAATTTTCCCTGCTGGCTCTTTGGGCGGGGGACCCATCTCCAGACATATGGCCATTTTTGTGCCTGGCGCGGCGCCAAGTGGGAAAGGGTGGTGTCGAGGCTAAAGGCAGCAGGAAAGCCTGCAGCCCCCAGGTCTGTGGGGCCAAGCAAGCGGTTCCCAAAGAGCTTTAGAACAAGGCATAGTTTTCCCTGCTGGCTCTTTGGGCGAGGGACCCATCTCCAGTCGTATGGCTATTTTTATACCTGGCGCGGTGCGTAGTGGGAAAGGGTGGTTTTGACGCTGAAGGCAGCAGGAAAGCCCGCAGCCCCCACGTCTGTGGGGCTACGCAAGCGGTTCCCAAAGAGCTTTAGAACAAGGCATAGTTTTCCCTGCTGGCTCTTTGGGCGGGGGACCCATCTCCAGTCGTATGGCTATTTTTATACCTGGCACGGTGCGTAGTGGGAAAGGGTGGTTTTGACGCTGAAGGCAGCAGGAAAGCCCGCAGCCCCCAGGTCTGTGGGGCTACGCAAGCGGTTCCCAAAGAGCTTTAGAACAAGGCATAGTTTTCCCTGCTGGCTCTTTTGGCAGGGGACCCATCTCCAGCCATAGGCCATTTTTATGCCTGGCGCGGTGCGTAGTGGGAAAGGGTGCTGTCGAGGCTGAAGGCAGCAGGAAAGCCCGCAGCCCCCAGGTCTGTGCGGCTACGCAAGCGGTTCCCAAAGAGCTTTAGAACAAGGCATAGTTTTCCCTGCTGGCTCTTTGGGCGGGGGACCCATCTCCAGCCATAGGCCATTTTTGGGCCTGGCCCGGCGCCAAGCGGGAAAGGGTGTTGTCGAGGCTGAAGGCAGCAGAAAAGCCTGCAGCCCCCAGGTCTGTGGGGCCAAGCAAGCGGTTCCCAAAGAGCTTTAGAACAAGGCATAGTTTTCCCTGATGGCTCTTTGGGCATGGGACCCATCTCCAGCCATAGGCCATTTTTGTGCCTGCCACGACGCCAAGTGTTAAAGGGTGGCTTTGAGGCTGAAGGCAGCAGGAAAGCCTGCAGCCCCCAGGTCTGTGGGGCTACGCAAGAGGTTCCCAAAGAGCTTTAGAACAAGGCATAGTTTTCCCTGCTGGCTCTTTGGGCATGGGACCCATCTCCAGCCATAGGCCATTTTTGTGCCTGATGCGGCGCCAAGTGGGAAAGGGTGGTTTTGAGGCTGAAGGCAGCAGGAAAGCCCGCAGCCCCCAGGTCTGCGGAGCTACGCAAGCGGTTCCCAAAGAGCTTTCGAACAAGGCATAGTTTTCCCTGCTGGCTCTTTTGGCAGGGGACCCATCTCCAGCCGTATGGCCATTTTTGTGCCTGGCCCGGCGCCAAGTGGGAAAGGGTGGCTTTGAGGCTGAAGGCAGCAGGAAAGCCCGCAGCCCCCAGGTCTGTGGGGCTACGCAAGCGGTTCCCAAAGAGCTTTAGAACAAGGCATAATTTTCCCTGCTGGCTCTTTGGGCGGGGGACCCATCTCCAGCCGTATGGCCATTTTTGTGCCTGGCGCGGCGCCAAGTGGGAAAGGGTGCTGTCGAGGCTGAAGGCAGCAGGAAAGCCTGCAGCCCCCAGGTCTGTGGGGCTACGCAAGCGGTTCCCAAAGAGCTTTAGAACAAGGCATAGTTTTCCCTGCTGGCTCTTTGGGCGGGGGACCCATCTCCAGCCGTATGGCCATTTTTGTGCCTGGCGCGGCGCCAAGTGGGAAAGGGTGGCTTTGAGGCTGAAGGCAGCAGCAAAGCCTGCAGCCCCCAGGTCTGTGGGGCTATGGAAGCGGTTCCCAAAGAGCTTTAGAACAAGGCATAATTTTCCCTGCTGGCTCTTTGGGCGGGGGACCCATCTCCAGACATACGGCCATTTTTGTGCCTGGCGCGGTGCCAAGTGGGAAAGGGTGGTGTCGAGGCTGAAGGCAGCAGGAAAGCCTGCAGCCCCCAGGTCTGTGGGGCCAAGCAAGCGGTTCCCAAAGAGCTTTAGAACAAGGCATAGTTTTCCCTGCTGGCTCTTTGGGCGAGGGACCCATCTCCAGCTGTATGGCCATTTTTGTGCCTGGCGCGGCGCCAAGTGGGAAAGGGTGGCTTTGAGGCTGAAGGCAGCAGGAAAGGCCGCAGCCCCCAGGTCTGTGGGGCTACGCAAGCGGTTCCCAAAGAGCTTTAGAACAAGGCATAATTTTCCCTGCTGGCTCTTTGGGCGGGGGACCCATCTCCAGACATATGGCCATTTTTGTGCCTGGCGCGGCGCCAAGTGGGAAAGGGTGGTGTCGAGTCTGAAGGCAGCAGGAGAGCATGCAGCCCCCAGGTCTGTGCGGATACGCAAGTGGTTCCCAAAGAGCTTTAGAACAAGGCATAGTTTTCCCTGCTGGCTCTTTGGGCGGGGGACCCATCTCCAGCCGTATGGCCATTTTTGTGCGTGGCGTGGCGCCAAGTGGGAAAGGGTGGTGTCGAGGCTGAAGGCAGCAGGAAAGCCTGCAGCCCCCAGGTCTGTGCGGCTACGCAAGCGGTTCCCAAAGAGCTTTAGAACAAGGCATAGTTTTCCCTGCTGGCTCTTTGGGCGGGGGACCCATCTCCAGCCGTATGGCCATTTTTGTGCCTGGCCAGGGGCCAAGTGGGAAAGGGTGGTGTCGAGGTTGAAGGCAGCAGGAAAGCCCGCAGCCCCCAGGTCTGTGGGGCTACGCAAGCGGTTCCCAAAGAGCTTTAGAACAAGGCATAGTTTTCCCTGCTGGCTCTTTGGGCATGGGACCCATCTCCAGCCATAGGCCATTTTTGTGCCTAGCGCGGCGCCAAGTGGGAAAGGGTGGTGTCGAGGCTGAAGGCAGCAGGAAAGCCCGCAGCCCCCAGGTCTGTGGGGCTATGGAAGCGGTTCCCAAAGAGCTTTAGAACAAGGCATAGTTTTCCCTGCTGGCTCTTTGGGCGGGGGACCCATCTACAGACATATGGCCATTTTTGTGCCTGGCCCGGCGCCAAGTGGGAAAGGGTGCTGTCGAGGCTGAAGGCAGCAGGAAAGCCCGCAGCCCCCAGGTCTGTGCGGCTACGCAAGCGGTTCCCAAAGAGCTTTAGAACAAGGCATAGTTTTCCCTGCTGGCTCTTTGGGCGGGGGACCCATCTCCAGCCGTATGGCCATTTTTGTGCCTGGCGCGGTGCGTAGTGGGAAAGGGTGGCTTTGGGGCTGAAGGCAGCAGCAAAGCCTGCAGCCCCCAGGTCTGTGCGGCCAAGCAAGCGGTTCCCAAAGAGCTTTAGAACAAGGCATAGTTTTCCCTGATGGCTCTTTGGGCATGGGACCCATCTCCAGCCGTAGGCCATTTTTGTGCCTGCCACGACGCCAAGTGTTAAAGGGTGGCTTTGAGGCTGAAGGCAGCAGCAAAGCCTGCAGCCCCCATGTCTGGGGGGCTACGCAAGCGGTTCCCAAAGAGCTTTAGAACAAGGCCTAGTTTTCCCTGATGGCTCTTTGGGCATGGGACCCATCTCCAGCCATAGGCCATTTTTGTGCCTGATGCGGCGCTAAGTGGGAAAGGGAGGTTTTGAGGCTGAAGGCAGCAGGAAAGCCCGCAGCCCCCAGGTCTGTGCGGCTACGCAAGCGGTTCCCAAAGAGCTTTAGAACAAGGCATAGTTTTCCCTGCTGGCTCTTTTGGCAGGGGACCCATCTCCAGCCGTATGGCCATTTTTGTGCCTGGCGCGGCGCCAAGTGGGAAAGGGTGGCTTTGAGGCTGAAGGCAGCAGGAAAGCCCGCAGCCCCCAGGTCTGTGGGGCTACGCAAGCGGTTCCCAAAGAGCTTTAGAACAAGGCATAGTTTTCCCTGCTGGCTCTTTGGGCGGGGGACCCATCTCCAGCCGTATGGCCATTTTTGTGCCTGGCCAGGGGCCAAGTGGGAAAGGGTGGTGTCGAGGTTGAAGGCAGCAGGAAAGCCCGCAGCCCCCAGGTCTGTGGGGCTACGCAAGCGGTTCCCAAAGAGCTTTAGAACAAGGCATAGTTTTCCCTGCTGGCTCTTTGGGCATGGGACCCATCTCCAGCCATAGGCCATTTTTGTGCCTAGCGCGGCGCCAAGTGGGAAAGGGTGGTGTCGAGGCTGAAGGCAGCAGGAAAGCCCGCAGCCCCCAGGTCTGTGGGGCTATGGAAGCGGTTCCCAAAGAGCTTTAGAACAAGGCATAGTTTTCCCTGCTGGCTCTTTGGGCGGGGGACCCATCTACAGACATATGGCCATTTTTGTGCCTGGCCCGGCGCCAAGTGGGAAAGGGTGCTGTCGAGGCTGAAGGCAGCAGGAAAGCCTGCAGCCCCCAGGTCTGTGGGGCTACGCAAGCGGTTCCCAAAGAGCTTTAGAACAAGGCATAGTTTTCCCAGCTGGCTCTTTGGGCGGGGGACACATCTCCAGTCGTATGGCTATTTTTATGCCTGGCGCGGTGCGTAGTGGGAAAGGGTGGTGTCGAGGCTGAAGGCAGCAGGAAAGCCCGCAGCCCCCAGGTCTGTGCGGCTACGCAAGCGGTTCCCAAAGAGCTTTAGAACAAGGCATAGTTTTCCCTGCTGGCTCTTTGGGCGGGGGACCCATCTCCAGCCGTATGGCCATTTTTGTGCCTGGCGCAGCGCCAAGTGGGAAAGGGTGGTGTCGAGGCTGAAGGCAGCAGGAAAGCCTGCAGCCCCCAGGTCTGTGCGGATACGCAAGTGGTTCCCAAAGAGCTTTAGAACAAGGCATAGTTTTCCCTGCTGGCTCTTTGGGCGGGGGACCCATCTCCAGCCGTATGGCCATTTTTGTGCCTGGCGCGGCGCCAAGTGGGAAAGGGTGGTGTCGAGGCTGAAGGCAGCAGGAAAGCCTGCAGCCCCCAGGTCTGTGGGGCTACGCAAGCGGTTCACAAAGAGCTTTAGAACAAGGCATAGTTTTCCCTGCTGGCTCTTTGGGCATGGGACCCATCTCCAGCCATAGGCCATTTTTGTGCCTAGCGCGGCGCCAAGTGGGAAAGGGTGGTGTCGAGGCTGAAGGCAGCAGGAAAGCCCGCAGCCCCCAGGTCTGTGGGGCTATGGAAGCGGTTCCCAAAGAGCTTTAGAACAAGGCATAGTTTTCCCTGCTGGCTGTTTGGGCGGGGGACCCATCTACAGACATATGGCCATTTTTGTGCCTGGCCCGGCGCCAAGTGGGAAAGGGTGCTGTCGAGGCTGAAGGCAGCAGGAAAGCCTGCAGCCCCCAGGTCTGTGGGGCTACGCAAGCGGTTCCCAAAGAGCTTTAGAACAAGGCATAGTTTTCCCAGCTGGCTCTTTGGGCGGGGGACACATCTCCAGTCGTATGGCTATTTTTATGCCTGGCGCGGTGCGTAGTGGGAAAGGGTGGTGTCGAGGCTGAAGGCAGCAGGAAAGCCCGCAGCCCCCAGGTCTGTGCGGCTACGCAAGCGGTTCCCAAAGAGCTTTAGAACAAGGCATAGTTTTCCCTGCTGGCTCTTTGCGCGGGGGACCCATCTCCAGCCGTATGGCCATTTTTGTGCCTGGCGCAGCGCCAAGTGGGAAAGGGTGGTGTCGAGGCTGAAGGCAGCAGGAAAGCCTGCAGCCCCCAGGTCTGTGCGGATACGCAAGTGGTTCCCAAAGAGCTTTAGAACAAGGCATAGTTTTCCCTGCTGGCTCTTTGGGCGGGGGACCCATCTCCAGCCGTATGGCCATTTTTGTGCCTGGCGCGGCGCCAAGTGGGAAAGGGTGGTGTCGAGGCTGAAGGCAGCAGGAAAGCCTGCAGCCCCCAGGTCTGTGGGGCTACGCAAGCGGTTCACAAAGAGCTTTAGAACAAGGCATAGTTTTCCCTGCTGGCTCTTTGGGCATGGGACCCATCTCCAGCCATAGGCCATTTTTGTGCCTAGCGCGGCGCGAAGTGGGAAAGGGTGGTGTCGAGTCTGAATGCAGCAGGAAAGCCCGCAGCCCCCAGGTCTGTGCGGCTACGCAAGCGGTTCCCAAAGAGCTTTAGAACAAGGCATAGTTTTCCCTGCTGGCTCTTTTGGCAGGGGACCCATCTCCAGCCATATGGCCATTTTTGTGCCTGGCGCGGCGCCAAGTGGGAAAGGGTGGTGTCGAGGCTGAAGGCAGCAGCAAAGCCTGCAGCCCCCAGGTCTGTGGGGCCAAGCAAGCGGTTCCCAAAGAGCTTTAGAACAAGGCATAGTTTTCCCTGATGGCTCTTTGGGCATGGGACCCATCTCCAGCCATAGGCCATTTTTGTGCCTGCCACGACGCCAAGTGTTAAAGGGTGGCTTTGAGGCTGAAGGCAGCAGGAAAGCCTGCAGCCCCCAGGTCTGGGGGGCTACGCAAGCGGTTCCCAAAGAGCTTTAGAACAAGGCATAGTTTTCCTTGCTGGCTCTTTCGGCATGGGACCCATCTCCAGCCATAGGCCATTTTTGTGCCTGATGCGGCGCCAAGTGGGAAAGGGTGGTGTTGAGGCTGAAGGCAGCAGGAAAGCCCGCAGCCCCCAGGTCTGTGGAGCTACGCAAGCGGTTCCCAAAGAGCTTTAGAACAAGGCATAGTTTTCCCTGCTGGCTCTTTTGGCAGGGGACCCATCTCCAGCCGTATGGCCATTTTTGTGCCTGGCGCGGCGCCAAGTGGGAAAGGGTGGCTTTGAGGCTGAAGGCAGCAGGAAAGCCCGCAGCCCCCAGGTCTGTGGGGCTACGCAAGCGGTTCCCAAAGAGCTTTAGAACAAGGCATAGTTTTCCCTGCTGGCTCTTTGGGCGGGGGACCCATCTCCAGCCGTATGGCCATTTTTGTGCCTGGCGCGGCGCCAAGTGGGAAAGGGTGGCTTTGAGGCTGAAGGCAGCAGGAAAGCCCGCAGCCCCCAGGTCTGTGGGGCTATGGAAGCGGTTCCCAAAGAGCTTTAGAACAAGGCATAATTTTCCCTGCTGGCTCTTTGGGCGGGGGACCCATCTCCAGACATATGGCCATTTTTGTGCCTGGCGCGGTGCCAAGTGGGAAAGGGTGGTGTCGAGGCTGAAGGCAGCAGGAAAGCCTGCAGCCCCCAGGTCTGTGGGGCCAAGCAAGCGGTTCCCAAAGAGCTTTAGAACAAGGCATAGTTTTCCCTGCTGGCTCTTTGGGCGAGGGACCCATCTCCAGCTGTATGGCCATTTTTGTGCCTGGCGCGGCGCCAAGTGGGAAAGGGTGGCTTTGAGGCTGAAGGCAGCAGGAATGGCCGCAGCCCCCAGGTCTGTGGGGCTACGCAAGCGGTTCCCAAAGAGCTTTAGAACAAGGCATAATTTTCCCTGCTGGCTCTCTGGGCCGGCGACCCATCTCCAGCCATAGGCCATTTTTGTGCCTGGCGCGGCGCCAAGTGGGAAAGGGTGCTGTGGAGGCTGAAGGCAGCAGCAAAGCCTGCAGCCCCCAGGTCTGTGGGGCTACGCAAGCGGTTCCCAAAGAGCTTTAGAACAAGGCATAGTTTTCCCTGCTGGCTCTTTGGGCATGGGACCCATCTCCAGTCGTATGGCTATTTTTATACCTGGCGCGGTGCGTAGTGGGAAAGGGTGGTTTTGACGCTGAAGGCAGCAGGAAAGCCCGCAGCCCCCAGGTCTGTGCGGCTACGCAAGCGGTTCCCAAAGAGCTTTAGAACAAGGCATAGTTTTCCCAGCTGGCTCTTTGGGCGGGGGATCCATCTCCAGCCGTATGGCCATTTTTGTGCCTGGCGCAGTGCGTAGTGGGAAAGGGTGGTGTCGAGGCTGAAGGCAGCAGGAAAGCCCGCAGCCCCCAGGTCTGTGCGGCTACGCAAGCGGTTCCCAAAGAGCTTTAGAACAAGGCATAGTTTTCCCTGATGGCTCTTTGGGCATGGGACCCATCTCCAGCCATAGGCCATTTTTGTGCCTGCCACGACGCCAAGTGTTAAAGGGTGGCTTTGAGGCTGAAGGCAGCAGGAAAGCCTGCAGCCCCCAGGTCTGGGGGGCTACGCAAGCGGTTCCCAAAGAGCTTTAGAACAAGGCATAGTTTTCCTTGCTGGCTCTTTGGGCATGGGACCCATCTCCAGCCATAGGCCATTTTTGTGCCTGATGCGGCGCCAAGTGGGAAAGGGTGGTTTTGAGGCTGAAGGCAGCAGGAAAGCCCGCAGCCCCCAGGTCTGTGGAGCTACGCAAGCGGTTCCCAAAGAGCTTTAGAACAAGGCATAGTTTTCCCTGCTGGCTCTTTTGGCAGGGGACCCATCTCCAGCCGTATGGCCATTTTTGTGCCTGGTGCGGCGCCAAGTGGGAAAGGGTGGTGTCGAGGCTGAAGGCAGCAGGAAAGCCCGCAGCCCCCAGGTCTGTGGGGCTACGCAAGCGGTTCCCAAAGAGCTTTAGAACAAGGCATAGTTTTCCCTGCTGGCTCTTTGGGCGGGGGACCCATCTCCAGCCGTATGGCCATTTTTGTGCCTGGCGCGGCGCCAAGTGGGAAAGGGTGCTGTCGAGGCTGAAGGCAGCAGCAAAGCCTGCAGCCCCCAGGTCTGTGGGGCTACGCAAGCGGTTCCCAAAGAGCTTTAGAACAAGGCATAGTTTTCCCTGCTGGCTCTTTGGGCGGGGGACCCATCTCCAGACATATGGCCATTTTTGTGCCTGGCGCGGCGCCAAGTGGGAAAGGGTGGCTTTGAGGCTGAAGGCAGCAGGAAAGCCTGCAGCCCCCAGGTCTGTGGGGCTATGGAAGCGGTTCCCAAAGAGCTTTAGAACAAGGCATAATTTTCCCTGCTGGCTCTTTGGGCGGGGGACCCATCTCCAGACATATGGCCATTTTTGTGCCTGGCGCGGTGCCAAGTGGGAAAGGGTGGTGTCGAGGCTAAAGGCAGCAGGAAAGCCTGCAGCCCCCAGGTCTGTGGGGCCAAGCAAGCGGTTCCCAAAGAGCTTTAGAACAAGGCATAGTTTTCCCTGCTGGCTCTTTGGGCGAGGGACCCATCTCCAGTCGTATGGCTATTTTTATACCTGGCGCGGTGCGTAGTGGGAAAGGGTGGTTTTGACGCTGAAGGCAGCAGGAAAGCCCGCAGCCCCCACGTCTGTGGGGCTACGCAAGTGGTTCCCAAAGAGCTTTAGAACAAGGCATAGTTTTCCCTGCTGGCTCTTTGGGCGGGGGATCCATCTCCAGCCGTATGGCCATTTTTGTGCCTGGCGCGGTGCGTAGTGGGAAAGGGTGGTGTCGAGGCTGAAGGCAGCAGGAAAGCCCGCAGCCCCCAGGTCTGTGCGGCTACGCAAGCGGTTCCCAAAGAGCTTTAGAACAAGGCATAGTTTTCCCTGCTGGCTCTTTGGGCGGGGGACCCATCTCCAGCCGTATGGCCATTTTTGGGCCTGGCCCGGCGCCAAGCGGGAAAGGGTGTTGTCGAGGCTGAAGGCAGCAGCAAAGCCTGCAGCCCCCAGGTCTGTGGGGCCAAGAAAGCGGTTCCCAAAGAGCTTTAGAACAAGGCATAGTTTTCCCTGATGGCTCTTTGGGCATGGGACCCATCTCCAGCCATAGGCCATTTTTGTGCCTGCCACGACGCCAAGTGTTAAAGGGTGGCTTTGAGGCTGAAGGCAGCAGCAAAGCCTGCAGCCCCCAGGTCTGTGGGGCTACGCAAGCGGTTCCCAAAGAGCTTTAGAACAAGGCATAGTTTTCCTTGCTGGCTCTTTGGGCATGGGACCCATCTCCAGCCATAGGCCATTTTTGTGCCTGATGCGGCGCCAAGTGTGAAAGGGTGGTTTTGAGGCTGAAGGCAGCAGGAAAGCCCGCAGCCCCCAGGTCTGTGGAGCTACGCAAGCGGTTCCCAAAGAGCTTTAGAACAAGGCATAGTTTTCCCTGCTGGCTCTTTGGGCGGGGGACCCATCTCCAGCCGTATGGCCATTTTTGTGCCTGGCGCGGCGCCAAGTGGGAAAGGGTGCTGTCGAGGCTGAAGGCAGCAGGAAAGCCTGCAGCCCCCAGGTCTGTGCGGCTACGCAAGCGGTTCCCAAAGAGCTTTAGAACAAGGCATAGTTTTCCCTGCTGGCTCTTTGGGCGGGGGACCCATCTCCAGCCGTATGGCCATTTTTGTGCCTGGCGCGGCGCCAAGTGGGAAAGGGTGGTGTCGAGGCTGAAGGCAGCAGGAAAGCCTGCAGCCCCCAGGTCTGTGGGGCTACGCAAGCGGTTCCCAAAGAGCTTTAGAACAAGGCATAGTTTTCCCTGCTGGCTCTTTGGGCATGGGACCCATCTCCAGCCATAGGCCATTTTTGTGCCTAGCGCGGCGCCAAGTGGGAAAGGGTGGTGTCGAGTCTGAATGCAGCAGGAAAGCCCGCAGCCCCCAGGTCTGTGCGGCTACGCAAGCGGTTCCCAAAGAGCTTTAGAACAAGGCATAGTTTTCCCTGCTGGCTCTTTTGGCAGGGGACCCATCTCCAGCCATATGGCCATTTTTGTGCCTGGCGCGGCGCCAAGTGGGAAAGGGTGGTGTCGAGGCTGAAGGCAGCAGCAAAGCCTGCAGCCCCCAGGTCTGTGGGGCCAAGCAAGCGGTTCCCAAAGAGCTTTAGAACAAGGCATAGTTTTCCCTGATGGCTCTTTGGGCATGGGACCCATCTCCAGCCATAGGCCATTTTTGTGCCTGCCACGACGCCAAGTGTTAAAGGGTGGCTTTGAGGCTGAAGGCAGCAGGAAAGCCTGCAGCCCCCATGTCTGGGGGGCTACGCAAGCGGTTCCCAAAGAGCTTTAGAACAAGGCATAGTTTTCCTTGCTGGCTCTTTGGGCATGGGACCCATCTCCAGCCATAGGCCATTTTTGTGCCTGATGCGGCGCCAAGTGGGAAAGGGTGGTTTTGAGGCTGAAGGCAGCAGGAAAGCCCGCAGCCCCCAGGTCTGTGGAGCTACGCAAGCGGTTCCCAAAGAGCTTTAGAACAAGGCATAGTTTTCCCTGCTGGCTCTTTTGGCAGGGGACCCATCTCCAGCCGTATGGCCATTTTTGTGCCTGGCGCGGCGCCAAGTGGGAAAGGGTGGCTTTGAGGCTGAAGGCAGCAGGAAAGCCCGCAGCCCCCAGGTCTGTGGGGCTACGCAAGCGGTTCCCAAAGAGCTTTAGAACAAGGCATAGTTTTCCCTGCTGGCTCTTTGGGCGGGGGACCCATCTCCAGCCGTATGGCCATTTTTGTGCCTGGCGCGGCGCCAAGTGGGAAAGGGTGGCTTTGAGGCTGAAGGCAGCAGGAAAGCCCGCAGCCCCCAGGTCTGTGGGGCTATGGAAGCGGTTCCCAAAGAGCTTTAGAACAAGGCATAGTTTTCCCTGCTGGCTCTTTGGGCGGGGGATCCATCTCCAGCCGTATGGCCATTTTTGTGCCTGGCGCGGTGCCAAGTGTTAAAGGGTGGTGTCGAGGCTGAAGGCAGCAGGAAAGCCTGCAGCCCCCAGGTCTGTGGGGCCAAGCAAGCGGTTCCCAAAGAGCTTTAGAACAAGGCATAGTTTTCCCTGCTGGCTCTTTGGGCGAGGGACCCATCTCCAGCTGTATGGCCATTTTTGTGCCTGGCGCGGCGCAAAGTGGGAAAGGGTGGCTTTGAGGCTGAAAGCAGCAGGAAAGGCCGCAGCCCCCAGGTCTGTGGGGCTACGCAAGCGGTTCCCAAAGAGCTTTAGAACAAGGCATAATTTTCCCTGCTGGCTCTCTGGGCGGGCGACCCATCTCCAGCCATAGGCCATTTTTGTGCCTGGCGCGGCGCCAAGTGGGAAAGGGTGCTGTGGAGGCTGAAGGCAGCAGCAAAGCCTGCAGCCCCCAGGTCTGTGGGGCTACGCAAGCGGTTCCCAAAGAGCTTTAGAACAAGGCATAGTTTTCCCTGCTGGCTCTTTGGGCGGGGTACCCATCTCCAGTCGTATGGCTATTTTTATACCTGGCGCGGTGCGTAGTGGGAAAGGGTGGTTTTGACGCTGAAGGCAGCAGGAAAGCCCGCAGCCCCCAGGTCTGTGGGGCTACGCAAGCGGTTCCCAAAGAGCTTTAGAACAAGGCATAGTTTTCCCTGCTGGCTCTTTGGGCGGGGGATCCATCTCCAGCCGTATGGCCATTTTTGTGCGTGGCCAGGGGCCAAGTGGGAAAGGGTGGTGTCGAGGCTGAAGGCAGCAGGAAAACCCGCAGCCCCCAGGTCTGTGCGGCTACGCAAGCGGTTCCCAAAGAGCTTTAGAACAAGGCATAGTTTTCCCTGATGGCTCTTTGGGCATGGGACCCATCTCCAGCCATAGGCCATTTTTGCGCCTGCCACGACGCCAAGTGTTAAAGGGTGGCTTTGAGGCTGAAGGCAGCAGGAAAGCCTGCAGCCCCCAGGTCTGGGGGGCTACGCAAGCGGTTCCCAAAGAGCTTTAGAACAAGGCATAGTTTTCCTTGCTGGCTCTTTGGGCATGGGACCCATCTCCAGCCGTATGGCCATTTTTGTGCCTGGCGCGGCGCCAAGTGGGAAAGGGTGGCTTTGAGGCTGAAGGCAGCAGGAAAGCCCGCAGCCCCCAGGTCTGTGGAGCTACGCAAGCGGTTCCCAAAGAGCTTTAGAACAAGGCATAGTTTTCCCTGCTGGCTCTTTTGGCGGGGGACCCATCTCCAGCCGTATGGCCATTTTTGTGCCTGGTGCGGCGCCAAGTGGGAAAGGGTGGCTTTGAGGCTGAAGGCAGCAGGAAAGCCCGCAGCCCCCAGGTCTGTGGGGCTACGCAAGCGGTTCCCAAAGAGCTTTAGAACAAGGCATAGTTTTCCCTGCTGGCTCTTTGGGCGGGGGACCCATCTCCAGCCGTATGGCCATTTTTGTGCCTGGCGCGGCGCCAAGTGGGAAAGGGTGCTGTCGAGGCTGAAGGCAGCAGCAAAGCCTGCAGCCCCCAGGTCTGTGGGGCTACGCAAGCGGTTCCCAAAGAGCTTTAGAACAAGGCATAGTTTTCCCTGCTGGCTCTTTGGGAGGGGGACCCATCTCCAGCCGTATGGCCATTTTTGTGCCTGGCGCGGCGCCAAGTGGGAAAGGGTGGCTTTGAGGCTGAAGGCAGCAGGAAAGCCTGCAGCCCCCAGGTCTGTGGGGCTATGGAAGCGGTTCCCAAAGAGCTTTAGAACAAGGCATAATTTTCCCTGCTGGCTCTTTGGGCGGGGGACCCATCTCCAGCCGTATGGCCATTTTTGTGCCTGGCGCGGTGCCAAGTGGGAAAGGGTGGTGTCGAGGCTGAAGGCAGCAGCAAAGCCTGCAGCCCCCAGGTCTGTGGGGCTATGGAAGCGGTTCCCAAAGAGCTTTAGAACAAGGCATAGTTTTCCCTGCTGGCTCTTTGGGCGGGGGACCCATCTCCAGCCGTATGGCCATTTTTGTGCCTGGCGCGGCGCCAAGTGGGAAAGGGTGCTGTCGAGGCTGAAGGCAGCAGCAAAGCCTGCAGCCCCCAGGTCTGTGGGGCTACGCAAGCGGTTCCCAAAGAGCTTTAGAACAAGGCATAGTTTTCCCTGCTGGCTCTTTGGGAGGGGGACCCATCTCCAGCCGTATGGCCATTTTTGTGCCTGGCGCGGCGCCAAGTGGGAAAGGGTGGCTTTGAGGCTGAAGGCAGCAGGAAAGCCTGCAGCCCCCAGGTCTGTGGGGCCAAGCAAGCGGTTCCCAAAGAGCTTTAGAACAAGGCATAGTTTTCCCTGCTGGCTCTTTGGGCGAGGGACCCATCTCCAGTTGTATGGCTATTTTTATACCTGGCGCGGTGCGTAGTGGGAAAGGGTGGTTTTGACGCTGAAGGCAGCAGGAAAGCCCGCAGCCCCCACGTCTGTGGGGCTACGCAAGCGGTTCCCAAAGAGCTTTAGAACAAGGCATAGTTTTCCCTGCTGGCTCTTTGGGCGGGGGACCCATCTCCAGTCGTATGGGTATTTTTATACCTGGCACGGTGCGTAGTGGGAAAGGGTGGTTTTGACGCTGAAGGCAGCAGGAAAGCCCGCAGCCCCCAGGTCTGTGGGGCTACGCAAGCGGTTCCCAAAGAGCTTTAGAACAAGGCATAGTTTTCCCTGCTGGCTCTTTTGGCAGGGGACCCATCTCCAGCCATAGGCCATTTTTATGCCTGGCGCGGTGCGTAGTGGGAAAGGGTGGTGTCGAGGCTGAAGGCAGCAGGAAAGCCCGCAGCCCCCAGGTCTGTGCGGCTACGCAAGCGGTTCCCAAAGAGCTTTAGAACAAGGCATAGTTTTCCCTGCTGGCTCTTTGGGCGGGGGACCCATCTCCAGCCATAGGCCATTTTTGTGCCTGATGCGGCGCCAAGTGGGAAAGGGTGGTTTTGAGGCTGAAGGCAGCAGGAAAGCCCGCAGCCCCCAGGTCTGTGGAGCTACGCAAGCGGTTCCCAAAGAGCTTTAGAACAAGGCATAGTTTTCCCTGCTGGCTCTTTTGGCAGGGGACCCATCTCCAGCCGTATGGCCATTTTTGTGCCTGGCGCGGCGCCAAGTGGGAAAGGGTGGCTTTGAGGCTGAAGGCAGCAGGAAAGCCCGCAGCCCCCAGGTCTGTGGGGCTACGCAAGCGGTTCCCAAAGAGCTTTAGAACAAGGCATAGTTTTCCCTGCTGGCTCTTTGGGCGGGGGACCCATCTCCAGCCGTATGGCCATTTTTGTGCCTGGCCAGGGGCCAAGTGGGAAAGGGTGGTGTCGAGGTTGAAGGCAGCAGGAAAGCCCGCAGCCCCCAGGTCTGTGGGGCTACGCAAGCGGTTCCCAAAGAGCTTTAGAACAAGGCATAGTTTTCCCTGCTGGCTCTTTGGGCATGGGACCCATCTCCAGCCATAGGCCATTTTTGTGCCTAGCGCGGCGCCAAGTGGGAAAGGGTGGTGTCGAGGCTGAAGGCAGCAGGAAAGCCCGCAGCCCCCAAGTCTGTGGGGCTATGGAAGCGGTTCCCAAGAGCTTTAGAACAAGGCATAGTTTTCCTTGCTGGCTCTTTGGGCGGGGGACCCATCTACAGACATATGGCCATTTTTGTGCCTGGCCCGGCGCCAAGTGGGAAAGGGTGCTGTCGAGGCTGAAGGCAGCAGCAAAGCCTGCAGCCCCCAGGTCTGTGGGGCTACGCAAGCGGTTCCCAAAGAGCTTTAGAACAAGGCACAGTTTTCCCAGCTGGCTCTTTGGGCGGGGGACACATCTCCAGTCGTATGGCTATTTTTATGCCTGGCGCGGTGCGTAGTGGGAAAGGGTGGTGTCGAGGCTGAAGGCAGCAGGAAAGCCCGCAGCCCCCAGGTCTGTGCGGCTACGCAAGCGGTTCCCAAAGAGCTTTAGAACAAGGCATAGTTTTCCCTGCTGGCTCTTTGGGCGGGGGACCCATCTCCAGCCGTATGGCCATTTTTGTGCCTGGCGCAGCGCCAAGTGGGAAAGGGTGGTGTCGAGGCTGAAGGCAGCAGGAAAGCCTGCAGCCCCCAGGTCTGTGCGGATACGCAAGTGGTTCCCAAAGAGCTTTAGAACAAGGCATAGTTTTCCCTGCTGGCTCTTTGGGCGGGGGGGACCCATCTCCAGCCGTATGGCCATTTTTGTGCCTGGCGCGGCGCCAAGTGGGAAAGGGTGGTGTCGAGGCTGAAGGCAGCAGGAAAGCCTGCAGCCCCCAGGTCTGTGGGGCTACGCAAGCGGTTCCCAAAGAGCTTTAGAACAAGGCATAGTTTTCCCTGCTGGCTCTTTGGGCATGGGACCCATCTCCAGCCATAGGCCATTTTTGTGCCTAGCGCGGCGCCAAGTGGGAAAGGGTGGTGTCGAGTCTGAATGCAGCAGGAAAGCCCGCAGCCCCCAGGTCTGTGCGGATACGCAAGCGGTTCCCAAAGAGCTTTAGAACAAGGCATAGTTTTCCCTGCTGGCTCTTTTGGCAGGGGACCCATCTCCAGCCATATGGCCATTTTTGTGCCTGGCGCGGCGCCAAGTGGGAAAGGGTGGTGTCGAGGCTGAAGGCAGCAGCAAAGCCCGCAGCCCCCAGGTCTGTGGGGCCAAGCAAGCGGTTCCCAAAGAGCTTTAGAACAAGGCATAGTTTTCCCTGATGGCTCTTTGGGCATGGGACCCATCTCCAGCCATAGGCCATTTTTGTGCCTGCCACGACGCCAAGTGTTAAAGGGTGGCTTTGAGGCTGAAGGCAGCAGGAAAGCCTGCAGCCCCCATGTCTGGGGGGCTACGCAAGCGGTTCCCAAAGAGCTTTAGAACAAGGCATAGTTTTCCTTGCTGGCTCTTTGGGCATGGGACCCATCTGCAGCCATAGGCCATTTTTGTGCCTGATGCGGCGCCAAGTGGGAAAGGGTGGTTTTGAGGCTGAAGGCAGCAGGAAAGCCCGCAGCCCCCAGGTCTGTGGAGCTACGCAAGCGGTTCCCAAAGAGCTTTAGAACAAGGCATAGTTTTCCCTGCTGGCTCTTTTGGCAGGGGACCCATCTCCAGCCGTATGGCCATTTTTGTGCCTGGCGCGGCGCCAAGTGGGAAAGGGTGGCTTTGAGGCTGAAGGCAGCAGGAAAGCCCGCAGCCCCCAGGTCTGTGGGGCTACGCAAGCGGTTCCCAAAGAGCTTTAGAACAAGGCATAGTTTTCCCTGCTGGCTCTTTGGGCGGGGGACCCATCTCCAGCCGTATGGCCATTTTTGTGCCTGGCGCGGCGCCAAGTGGGAAAGGGTGGTGTCGAGGCTGAAGGCAGCAGCAAAGCCTGCAGCCCCCAGGTCTGTGGGGCTACGCAAGCGGTTCCCAAAGAGCTTTAGAACAAGGCATAATTTTCCCTGCTGGCTCTTTGGGCGGGGGACCCATCTCCAGACATATGGCCATTTTTGTGCCTGGCGCGGTGCCAAGTGGGAAAGGGTGGTGTCGAGGCTGAAGGCAGCAGGAAAGCCTGCAGCCCCCAGGTCTGTGGGGCCAAGCAAGCGGTTCCCAAAGAGCTTTAGAACAAGGCATAGTTTTCCCTGCTGGCTCTTTGGGCGAGGGACCCATCTCCAGCTGTATGGCCATTTTTGTGCCTGGCGCGGCGCCAAGTGGGAAAGGGTGGCTTTGAGGCTGAAGGCAGCAGGAAAGGCCGCAGCCCCCAGGTCTGTGGGGCTACGCAAGCGGTTCCCAAAGAGCTTTAGAACAAGGCATAATTTTCCCTGCTGGCTCTCTGGGCCGGCGACCCATCTCCAGCCATAGGCCATTTTTGTGCCTGGCGCGGCGCCAAGTGGGAAAGGGTGCTGTGGAGGCTGAAGGCAGCAGCAAAGCCTGCAGCCCCCAGGTCTGTGTGGCTACGCAAGCGGTTCCAAAAGAGCTTTAGAACAAGGCATAGTTTTCCCTGCTGGCTCTTTGGGCGGGGGACCCATCTCCAGTCGTATGGCTATTTTTATACCTGGCGCGGTGCGTAGTGGGAAAGGGTGGTTTTGACGCTGAAGGCAGCAGGAAAGCCCGCAGCCCCCAGGTCTGTGGGGCTACGCAAGCGGTTCCCAAAGAGCTTTAGAACAAGGCATAGTTTTCCCTGCTGGCTCTTTGGGCGGGGGATCCATCTCCAGCCGTATGGCCATTTTTGTGCCTGGCGCGGTGCGTAGTGGGAAAGGGTGCTGTCGAGGCTGAAGGCAGCAGGAAAGCCCGCAGCCCCCAGGTCTGTGCGGCTACGCAAGCGGTTCCCAAAGAGCTTTAGAACAAGGCATAGTTTTCCCTGATGGCTCTTTGGGCATGGGACCCATCTCCAGCCATAGGCCATTTTTGTGCCTGCCACGACGCCAAGTGTTAAAGGGTGGCTTTGAGGCTGAAGGCAGCAGGAAAGCCTGCAGCCCCCAGGTCTGGGGGGCTACGCAAGCGGTTCCCAAAGAGCTTTAGAACAAGGCATAGTTTTCCTTGCTGGCTCTTTGGGCATGGGACCCATCTCCAGCCATAGGCCATTTTTGTGCCTGATGCGGCGCAAAGTGGGAAAGGGTGGTTTTGAGGCTGAAGGCAGCAGGAAAGCCCGCAGCCCCCAGGTCTGTGGAGCTACGCAAGCGGCTCCCAAAGAGCTTTAGAACAAGGCATAGTTTTCCCTGCTGGCTCTTTTGGCAGGGGACCCATCTCCAGCCGTATGGCCATTTTTGTGCCTGGTGCGGCGCCAAGTGGGAAAGGGTGGCTTTGAGGCTGAAGGCAGCAGGAAAGCCCGCAGCCCCCAGGTCTGTGGGGCTACGCAAGCGGTTCCCAAAGAGCTTTAGAACAAGGCATAGTTTTCCCTGCTGGCTCTTTGGGCGGGGGACCCATCTCCAGACATATGGCCATTTTTGTGCCTGGCGCGGCGCCAAGTGGGAAAGGGTGCTGTCGAGGCTGAAGGCAGCAGCAAAGCCTGCAGCCCCCAGGTCTGTGGGGCTACGCAAGCGGTTCCCAAAGAGCTTTAGAACAAGGCATAGTTTTCTCTGCTGGCTCTTTGGGAGGGGGACCCATCTCCAGCCGTATGGCCATTTTTGTGCCTGGCGCGGCGCCAAGTGGGAAAGGGTGGCTTTGAGGCTGAAGGCAGCAGGAAAGCCTGCAGCCCCCAGGTCTGTGGGGCTATGGAAGCGGTTCCCAAAGAGCTTTAGAACAAGGCATAATTTTCCCTGCTGGCTCTTTGGGCGGGGGACCCATCTCCAGACATATGGCCATTTTTGTGCCTGGCGCGGTGCCAAGTGGGAAAGGGTGGTTTCGAGGCTAAAGGCAGCAGGAAGACCTGCAGCCCCCAGGTCTGTGGGGCCAAGCAAGCGGTTCCCAAAGAGCTTTAGAACAAGGCATAATTTTCCCTGCTGGCTCTTTGGGCGAGGGACCCATCTCCAGTCGTATGGCTATTTTTATACCTGGCGCGGTGCGTAGTGGGAAAGGGTGGTTTTGACGCTGAAGGCAGCAGGAAAGCCCGCAGCCCCCACGTCTGTGGGGCTACGCAAGCGGTTCCCAAAGAGCTTTAGAACAAGGCATAGTTTTCCCTGCTGGCTCTTTGGGCGGGGGATCCATCTCCAGCCGTATGGCCATTTTTGTGCCTGGCGCGGTGCGTAGTGGGAAAGGGTGGTGTCGAGGCTGAAGGCAGCAGGAAAGCCCGCAGCCCCCAGGTCTGTGGGGCTACGCAAGCGGTTCCCAAAGAGCTTTAGAACAAGGCATAGTTTTCCCTGCTGGCTCTTTGGGCGGGGGACCCATCTCCAGCCATAGGCCATTTTTGGGCCTGGCCTGGCGCCAAGCGGGAAAGGGTGTTGTCGAGGCTGAAGGCAGCAGCAAAGCCTGCAGCACCCAGGTCTGTGGGGCCAAGAAAGCGGTTCCCAAAGAGCTTTAGAACAAGGCATAGTTTTCCCTGATGGCTCTTTGGGCATGGGACCCATCTCCAGCCATAGGCCATTTTTGTGCCTGCCACGACGCCAAGTGTTAAAGGGTGGCTTTGAGGCTGAAGGCAGCAGGAAAGCCTGCAGCCCCCAGGTCTGGGGGGCTACGCAAGCGGTTCCCAAAGAGCTTTAGAACAAGGCATAGTTTTCCCTGCTGGCTCTTTGGGCGGGGGACCCATCTCCAGCCGTATGGCCATTTTTGTGCCTGGCGCGGCGCCAAGTGGGAAAGGGTGGTGTCGAGGCTGAAGGCAGCAGCAAAGCCTGCAGCCCCCAGGTCTGTGCGGCTACGCAAGCGGTTCCCAAAGAGCTTTAGAACAAGGCATAGTTTTCCCTGCTGGCTCTTTGGGCGGGGGACCCATCTCCAGCCGTATGGCCATTTTTGTGCCTGGCGCGGCGCCAAGTGGGAAAGGGTGGCTTTGAGGCTGAAGGCAGCAGGAAAGCCTGCAGCCCCCAGGTCTGTGGGGCCAAGCAAGCGATTCCCAAAGAGCTTTAGAACAAGGCATAGTTTTCCCTGCTGGCTCTTTGGGCGAGGGACCCATCTCCAGCTGTATGGCCATTTTTGTGCCTGGCGCGGCGCCAAGTGGGAAAGGGTGCTGTCGAGGCTGAAGGCAGCAGGAAAGCCCGCAGCCCCCACGTCTGTGGGGCTACGCAAGCGGTTCCCAAAGAGCTTTAGAACAAGGCATAATTTTCCCTGCTGGCTCTCTGGGCGGGCGACCCATCTCCAGCCATAGGCCATTTTTGTGCCTGGCGCGGCGCCAAGTGGGAAAGGGTGCTGTTGAGGCTGAAGGCAGCAGCAAAGCCTGCAGCCCCCAGGTCTGTGGGGCTACGCAAGCGGTTCCCAAAGAGCTTTAGAACAAGGCATAGTTTTCCCTGCTGGCTCTTTGGGCGGGGGACCCATCTCCAGTCGTATGGCTATTTTTATACCTGGCGCGGTGCGTAGTGGGAAAGGGTGGTTTTGACGCTGAAGGCAGCAGGAAAGCCCGCAGCCCCCAGGTCTGTGGGGCTACGCAAGCGGTTCCCAAAGAGCTTTAGAACAAGGCATAGTTTTCCCTGCTGGCTGTTTGGGCAGGGGACCCATCTCCAGCCATAGGCCATTTTTATGCCTGGCGCGGTGCGTAGTGGGAAAGGGTGGTGTCGAGGCTGAAGGCAGCAGGAAAGCCCGCAGCCCCCAGGTCTGTGCGGCTACGCAAGCGGTTCCCAAAGAGCTTTAGAACAAGGCATAGTTTTCCCTGCTGGCTCTTTGGGCAGGGGACCCATCTCCAGCCATAGGCCATTTTTGGGCCTGGCCCGGCGCCAAGCGGGAAAGGGTGGCTTTGAGGCTGAAGGCAGCAGGAAAGCCTGCAGCCCCCAGGTGTGTGGGGCTATGCAAGCGGTTCCCAAAGAGCTTTAGAACAAGGCATAGTTTTCCCTGCTGGCTCTTTGGGCGAGGGACCCATCTCCAGTTGTATGGCCATTTTTTTGCCTGGCGCGGCGCCAAGTGGGAAAGGGTGGTGTCGAGGCTGAAGGCAGCAGCAAAGCCTGCAGCCCCCAGGTCTGTGGGGCTACGCAAGCGGTTCCCAAAGAGCTTTAGAACAAGGCATAGTTTTCCCTGCTGGCTCTTTGGGCGGGGGACCCATCTCCAGCTGTATGGCCATTTTTGTGCCTGGCGCGGCGCCAAGTGGGAAAGGGTGCTGTCGAGGCTGAAGGCAGCAGGAAAGCCTGCAGCCCCCAGGTCTGTGGGGCTACGCAAGCGGTTCCCAAAGAGCTTTAGAACAAGGCATAGTTTTCCCTGCTGGCTCTTTGGGCGGGGGACCCATCTCCAGCCGTATGGCCATTTTTATGCCTGGCGCGGTGCGTAGTGGGAAAGGGTGGTGTCGAGGCTGAAGACAGCAGGAAAGCCCGCAGCCCCCAGGTCTGTGCGGCTACGCAAGCGGTTCCCAAAGAGCTTTAGAACAAGGCATAGTTTTCCCTGCTGGCTCTTTGGGCGGGGGACCCATCTCCTGCCGTATGGCCATTTTTGGGCCTGGCGCGGCGCCAAGTGGGAAAGGGTGGCTTTGAGGCTGAAGGCAGCAGAAAGCCTGCAGCCCCCAGGTCTGTGGGGCTACGCAAGCGGTTCCCAAAGAGCTTTAGAACAAGGCCTAGTTTTCCCTGCTGGCTCTTTGGGCAGGGGACCCATCTCCAGCCATAGGCCATTTTTATGCCTAGCGCGGCGCCAAGTGGGAAAGGGTGGCTTTGAGGCTGAAGGCAGCAGGAAAGCCCGCAGCCCCCAGGTCTGTGGGGCTACGCAAGCGGTTCCCAAAGAGCTTTAGAACAAGGCATAGTTTTCCCTGCTGGCTCTTTGGGCGGGGGACCCATCTCCAGCCGTATGGCCATTTTTGTGCCTGGCGCGGCGCCAAGTGGGAAAGGGTGACTTTGAGGCTGAAGGCAGCAGGAAAGCCTGCAGCCCCCAGGTCTGTGGGGCTACGCAAGCGGTTCCCAAAGAGCTTTAGAACAAGGCATAGTTTTCCTTGCTGGCTCCTTGGGCGGGGGACCCATCTCCAGCCGTATGGCCATTTTTGAGCCTGGCGCGGCGCCAAGTGGGAAAGGGTGGTGTCGAGGCTGAATGCAGCAGGAAAGGCCGCAGCCCCCAGGTCTGTGGGGCTACGCAAGCGGTTCCCAAAGAGCTTTAGAACAAGGCATAGTTTTCCCTGCTGGCTCTTTGGGCGGGGGACCCATCTCCAGCCATATGGCCATTTTTGTGCCTGGCGCGGCGCCAAGTGGGAAAGGGTGCTGTCGAGGCTGAAGGCAGCAGGAGAGCATGCAGCCCCCAGGTCTGTGCGGATACGCAAGTGGTTCCCAAAGAGCTTTAGAACAAGGCATAGTTTCCCCTGCTGTCTCTTTGGGCGGGGGACCCATCTCCAGCCGTATGGCCATTTTTGTGCCTGGCCCGGCGCCAAGTGGGAAAGGGTGGTGTCGAGGCTGAAGGCAGCAGGAAAGCCTGCAGCCCCCAGGTCTGTGGGGCTACACAAGCGGTTCCCAAAGAGCTTTAGAACAAGGCATAGTTTTCCCTGCTGGCTCTTTGGGCGGGGGACCCATCTCCAGTCGTATGGCTATTTTTATGCCTGGCGCGGTGCGCAGTGGCAAAGGGTGGTGTCGAGGTTGAAGGCAGCAGGAAAGCCCGCAGCCCCCAGGTCTGTGGGGCTACGCAAGCGGTTCCCAAAGAGCTTTAGAACAAGGCATAGTTTTCCCTGCTGGCTCTTTGGGCATGGGACCCATCTCCAGCCATAGGCCATTTTTGTGCCTAGCGCGGCGCCAAGTGGGAAAGGGTGGTGTCGAGGCTGAAGGCAGCAGGAAAGCCCGCAGCCCCCAGGTCTGTGCGGCTACGCAAGCGGTTCCCAAAGAGCTTTAGAACAAGGCATATTTTTCCCTGATGGCTCTTTGGGCGGGGGACCCATCTACAGACATATGGCCATTTTTGTGCCTGGCCCGGCGCCAAGTGGGAAAGTGTGCTGTCGAGGCTGAAGGCAGCAGCAAAGCCTGCAGCCCCCAGGTCTGTGGGGCTACGCAAGCGGTTCCCAAAGAGCTTTAGAACAAGGCATAGTTTTCCCAGCTGGCTCTTTGGGCGGGGGACCCATCTCCAGTCGTATGGCTATTTTTATGCCTGGCGCGGTGCGTAGTGGGAAAGGGTGGTGTCGAGGATGAAGGCAGCAGGAAAGCCTGCAGCCCCCAGGTCTGTGGGGCTACGCAAGCGGTTCCCAAAGAGCTTTAGAACAAGGCATAGTTTTCCCTGCTGGCTCTTTGGGCGAGGGACCCATCTCCAATCGTATGGCTATTTTTATACCTGGCGCGGTGCGTAGTGGGAAAGGGTGGTTTTGACGTTGAAGGCAGCAGGAAAGCCCGCAGCCCCCACGTCTGTGGGGCTACGCAAGCGGTTCCCAAAGAGCTTTAGAACAAGGCATAGTTTTCCCTGCTGGCTCTTTGGGCGGGGGATCCATCTCCAGCCGTATGGCCATTTTTGTGCCTGGCGCGGTGCGTAGTGGGAAAGGGTGGTGTCGAGGCTGAAGGCAGCAGGAAAGCCCGCAGCCCCCAGGTCTGTGGGGCTACGCAAGCGGTTCCCAAAGAGCTTTAGAACAAGGCATAGTTTTCCCTGCTGGCTCTTTGGGCGGGGGACCCATCTCCAGCCATAGGCCATTTTTGGGCCTGGCCCGGCGCCAAGCGGGAAAGGGTGTTGTCGAGGCTGAAGGCAGGAGCAAAGCCTGCAGCCCCCAGGTCTGTGGGGCCAAGAAAGCGGTTCCCAAAGAGCTTTAGAACAAGGCATAGTTTTCCCTGATGGCTCTTTGGGCATGGGACCCATCTCCAGCCATAGGCCATTTTTGTGCCTGCCACGACGCCAAGTGTTAAAGGGTGGCTTTGAGGCTGAAGGCAGCAGGAAAGCCTGCAGCCCCCAGGTCTGGGGGGCTACGCAAGCGGTTCCCAAAGAGCTTTAGAACAAGGCATAGTTTTCCTTGCTGGCTCTTTGGGCATGGGACCCATCTCCAGCCATAGGCCATTTTTGTGCCTGATGCGGCGCCAAGTGGGAAAGGGTGGTTTTGAGGCTGAAGGCAGCAGGAAAGCCCGCAGCCCCCAGGTCTGTGGAGCTACGCAAGCGGTTCCCAAAGAGCTTTAGAACAAGGCATAGTTTTCCCTGCTGGCTCTTTTGGCAGGGGACCCATCTCCAGCCGTATGGCCATTTTTGTGCCTGGCGCGGCGCCAAGTGGGAAAGGTTGGCTTTGAGGCTGAAGGCAGCAGGAAAGCGCGCAGACCCCAGGTCTGTGGGGCTACGCAAGCGGTTCCCAAAGAGCTTTAGAACAAGGCATAGTTTTCCCTGCTGGCTCTTTGGGCGGTGGACCCATCTCCAGCCGTATGGCCATTTTTGTGCCTGGCCCGGCGCCAAGTGGGAAAGGGTGCTGTCGAGGCTGAAGGCAGCAGCAAAGCCTGCAGCCCCCAGGTCTGTGCGGCTACGCAAGCGGTTCCCAAAGAGCTTTAGAACAAGGCATAGTTTTCCCTGCTGGCTCTTTGGGCGGGGGACCCATCTCCAGCCGTATGGCCATTTTTGTGCCTGGCGCGACTCCAAGTGGGAAAGGGTGGCTTTGAGGCTGAAGGCAGCAGGAAAGCCTGCAGCCCCCAGGTCTGTGGGGCCAAGCAAGCGGTTCCCAAAGAGCTTTAGAACAAGGCATAATTTTCCCTGCTGGCTCTTTGGGCGAGGGACCCATCTCCAGTTGTATGGCCATTTTTGTGCCTGGCGCGGCGCCAAGTGGGAAAGGGTGGCTTTGAGGCTGAAGGCAGCAGGAAAGCCTGCAGGCCCCAGGTCTGTGGGGCTACGCAAGCGGTTCCCAAAGAGCTTTCGAACAAGGCATAGTTTTCCCTGCTGGCTCTTTGGGCGGGGGACCCATCTCCAGCCGTATGGCCATTTTTATGCCTAGCGCGGCGCCAAGTGGGAAAGGGTGGTGTCGAGGCTGAAGGCAGCAGGAAAGCCCGCAGCCCCCAGGTCTGTGGGGCTACGCAAGCGGTTCCCAAAGAGCTTTAGAACAAGGCATAGTTTTCCCTGCTGGCTCTTTGGGCGGGGGACCCATCTCCAGCCGTATGGCCATTTTTGTGCCTGGCGCGACTCCAAGTGGGAAAGGGTGACTTTGAGGCTGAAGGCAGCAGGAAAGCCTGCAGCCCCCAGGTCTGTGGGGCTACGCAAGCGGTTCCCAAAGAGCTTTAGAACAAGGCATAGTTTTCCTTGCTGGCTCCTTGGGCGGGGGACCCATCTCCAGCCGTATGGCCATTTTTGAGCCTGGCGCGGCGCCAAGTGGGAAAGGGTGGTGTCGAGGCTGAATGCAGCAGGAAAGGCCGCAGCCCCCAGGTCTGTGGGGCTACGCAAGCGGTTCCCAAAGAGCTTTAGAACAAGGCATAGTTTTCCCTGCTGGCTCTTTGGGCGGGGGACCCATCTACAGACATATGGCCATTTTTGTGCCTGGCGCGGCGCCAAGTGGGAAAGGGTGCTGTCGAGGCTGAAGGCAGCAGGAGAGCATGCAGCCCCCATGTCTGTGCGGATACGCAAGTGGTTCCCAAAGAGCTTTAGAACAAGGCATAGTTTTCCCTGATGGCTCTTTGGGCGGGGGACCCATCTCCAGTCGTATGGCTATTTTTATGCCTGGCGCGGTGCGTAGTGGCAAAGGGTGGCTTTGAGGCTGAAGGCAGCAGGAAAGCCCGCAGCCCCCAGGTCTGTGGGGCTACGCAAGCGGTTCCCAAAGAGCTTTAGAACAAGGCATAGTTTTCCCTGCTGGCTCTTTGGGCATGGGACCCATCTCCAGCCATAGGCCATTTTTGTGCCTAGCGCGGCGCCAAGTGGGAAAGGGTGGTGTCGAGGCTGAAGGCAGCAGGAAAGCCCGCAGCCCCCAGGTCTG
This sequence comes from Rissa tridactyla, assembly GCF_028500815.1. Classification (NCBI taxonomy): domain Eukaryota; kingdom Metazoa; phylum Chordata; class Aves; order Charadriiformes; family Laridae; genus Rissa; species Rissa tridactyla. The sequence continues at coordinate 41,714 of NW_026529603.1, forward strand.
TGGGGCTACGCAAGCGGTTCCCAAAGAGCTTTAGAACAAGGCATAGTTTTCCCTGCTGGCTCTTTGGGCGGGGGACCCATCTACAGACATATGGCCATTTTTGTGCCTGGCGTGGCGCCAAGTGGGAAAGTGTGCTGTCGAGGCTGAAGGCAGCAGCAAAGCCTGCAGCCCCCAGGTCTGTGGGGCTACGCAAGCGGTTCCCAAAGAGCTTTAGAACAAGGCATAGTTTTCACAGCTGGCTCTTTGGGCGGGGGACCCATCTCCAGTCGTATGGCTATTTTTATGCCTAGCGCGGTGCGTAGTGGGAAAGGGTGGTGTCGAGGCTGAAGGCAGCAGGAAAGCCCGCAGCCCCCAGGTCTGTGGGGCTACGCAAGCGGTTCCCAAAGAGCTTTAGAACAAGGCATAGTTTTCCCTGCTGGCTCTTTGGGCGGGGGACCCATCTCCAGCCGTATGGCCATTTTTGTGCCTGGCGCAGCGCCAAGTGGGAAAGGGTGTTGTCGAGGCTGAAGGCAGCAGCAAAGCCTGCAGCCCCCAGGTCTGTGGGGCCAAGAAAGCGGTTCCCAAAGAGCTTTAGAACAAGGCATAGTTTTCCGTGACGGCTCTTTGGGCATGGGACCCATCTCCAGCCATAGGCCATTTTTGTGCCTGCCACGACGCCAAGTGTTAAAGGGTGGCTTTGAGGCTGAAGGCAGCAGGAAAGCCCGCAGCCCCCAGGTCTGTGCGGCTACGCAAGCGGTTCCCAAAGAGCTTTAGAACAAGGCATAGTTTTCCCTGCTGGCTCTTTGGGCATGGGACCCATCTCCAGCCATAGGCCATTTTTGTGCCTGATGCGGCGCCAAGTGGGAAAGGGTGGTTTTGAGGCTGAAGGCAGCAGGAAAGCCCGCAGTCCCCAGGTCTGTGGAGCTACGCAAGCGGTTCCCAAAGAGCTTTAGAACAAGGCATAGTTTTCCCTGCTGGCTCTTTGGGCAGGGGACCCATCTCCAGCCGTATGGCCATTTTTGTGCCTGGCGCGGCGCCAAGTGGGAAAGGGTGCTGTCGAGGCTGAAGGCAGCAACAAAGCCTGCAGCCCCCAGGTCTGTGGGGCTACGCAAGCGGTTCCCAAAGAGCTTTAGAACAAGGCATAGTTTTCCCTGCTGGCTCTTTGGGCGGGGGACCCATCTCCAGCCGTATGGCCATTTTTGTGCCTGGCGCGGCGCCAAGTGGGAAAGGGTGGCTTTGAGTCTGAAGGCAGCAGGAAAGCCTGCAGCCCCCAGGTCTGTGGGGCCAAGCAAGCGGTTCCCAAAGAGCTTTAGAACAAGGCATAGTTTTCCCTGCTGGCTCTTTGGGCGAGGGACCCATCTCCAGTTGTATGGCCATTTTTGTGCCTGGCGCGGCGCCAAGTGGGAAAGGGTGGCTTTGAGGCTGAAGGCAGCAGGAAAGGCCGCAGCCCCCACGTCTGTGGGGCTACGCAAGCGGTTCCCAAAGAGCTTTAGAACAAGGCATAATTTTCCCTGCTGGCTCTCTGGGCGGGCGACCCATCTCCAGCCATAGGCCATTTTTGTGCCTGGCGCGGCGCCAAGTGGGAAAGGGTGCTGTTGAGGCTGAAGGCAGCAGCAAAGCCTGCAGCCCCCAGGTCTGTGGGGCTACGCAAGCGGTTCCCAAAGAGCTTTAGAACAAGGCATATTTTTCCCTGCTGGCTCTTTGGGCGGGGGACCCATCTCCAGTCGTATGGCTATTTTTATACCTGGCGCGGTGCGTAGTGGGAAAGGGTGGTTTTGACGCTGAAGGCAGCAGGAAAGCCCGCAGCCCCCAGGTCTGTAGGGCTACGCAAGCGGTTCCCAAAGAGCTTTAGAACAAGGCATAGTTTTCCCTGCTGGCTCTTTGGGCAGGGGACCCATCTCCAGCCATAGGCCATTTTTATGCCTGGCGCGGTGCGTAGTGGGAAAGGGTGCTGTCGAGGCTGAAGGCAGCAGGAAAGCCCGCAGCACCCAGGTCTGTGCGGCTACGCAAGCGGTTCCCAAAGAGCTTTAGAACAAGGCATAGTTTTCCCTGATGGCTCTTTGGGCGGGGGACCCATCTCCAGCCATAGGCCATTTTTGGGCCTGGCCCGGCGCCAAGAGGGAAAGGGTGGCTTTGAGGCTGAAGGCAGCAGGAAAGCCTGCAGCCCCCAGGTGTGTGGGGCTATGCAAGCGGTTCCCAAAGAGCTTTAGAACAAGGCATAGTTTTCCCTGCTGGCTCTTTGGGCGGGGGACCCATCTCCAGCTGTATGGTCATTTTTGTGCCTGGCGCGGCGCCAAGTGGGAAAGGGTGGCTTTGAGGCTGAAGGCAGCAGGAAAGCCCGCAGCCCCCAGGTCTGTGGGGCTACGCAAGCGGTTCCCAAAGAGCTTTAGAACAAGGCATAGTTTTCCCTGCTGGCTCTTTGGGCGGGGGACCCATCTCCAGCCGTATGGCCATTTTTATGCCTGGCGCGGTGCGTAGTGGCAAAGGGTGGTGTCGAGGCTGAAGGCAGCAGGAAAGCCCGCAGCCCCCAGGTCTGTGCGGCTACGCAAGCGGTTCCCAAAGAGCTTTAGAACAAGGCATAGTTTTCCCTGCTGGCTCTTTGGGCGGGGGACCCATCTCCAGCCATAGGCCATTTTTGGGCCTGGCGCGGCGCCAAGTGGGAAAGGGTGGCTTTGAGGCTGAAGGCAGCAGGAAAGCCTGCAGCCCCCAGGTCTGTGGGGCTACGCAAGCGGTTCCCAAAGAGCTTTAGAACAAGGCCTAGTTTTCCCTGCTGGCTCTTTGGGCGGGGGACCCATCTCCAGTTGTATGGCCATTTTTGTGCCTAGCGCGGCGCCAAGTGGGAAAGGGTGGTGTCGAGGCTGAAGGCAGCAGGAAAGCCCGCAGCCCCCAGGTCTGTGGGGCTACGCAAGCGGTTCCCAAAGAGCTTTAGAACAAGGCATAGTTTTCCCTGCTGGCTCTTTGGGCGGGGGACCCATCTCCAGCCGTATGGCCATTTTTGTGCCTGGCGCGGCGCCAAGTGGGAAAGGGTGACTTTGAGGCTGAAGGCAGCAGGAAAGCCTGCAGCCCCCAGGTCTGTGGGGCTACGCAAGCGGTTCCCAAAGAGCTTTAGAACAAGGCATAGTTTTCCTTGCTGGCTCCTTGGGCGGGGGACCCATCTCCAGCCGTATGGCCATTTTTGAGCCTGGCGCGGCGCCAAGTGGGAAAGGGTGGTGTCGAGGCTGAATGCAGCAGGAAAGGCCGCAGCCCCCAGGTCTGTGGGGCTACGCAAGCGGTTCCCAAAGAGCTTTAGAACAAGGCATAGTTTTCCCTGCTGGCTCTTTGGGCGGGGGACCCATCTCCAGCCATATGGCCATTTTTGTGCCTGGCGCGGCGCCAAGTGGGAAAGGGTGCTGTCGAGGCTGAAGGCAGCAGGAGAGCATGCAGCCCCCAGGTCTGTGCGGATACGCAAGTGGTTCCCAAAGAGCTTTAGAACAAGGCATAGTTTTCCCTGCTGGCTCTTTGGGCGGGGGACCCATCTCCAGCCGTATGGCCATTTTTGTGCCTGGCGCGGCGCCAAGTGGGAAAGGGTGCTGTGGAGGCTGAAGGCAGCAGCAAAGCCTGCAGCCCCCAGGTCTGTGGGGCTACGCAAGCGGTTCCCAAAGAGCTTTAGAACAAGGCATAGTTTTCCCTGCTGGCTCTTTGGGCGGGGGACCCATCTCCAGTCGTATGGCTATTTTTATGCCTGGCGCGGTGCGTAGTGGGAAAGGGTGGTGTCGAGGTTGAAGGCAGCAGGAAAGCCCGCAGCCCCCAGGTCTGTGCGGCTACGCAAGCGGTTCCCAAAGAGCTTTAGAACAAGGCATAGTTTTCCCTGCTGGCTCTTTGGGCATGGGACCCATCTCCAGCCATAGGCCATTTTTGTGCCTAGCGCGGCGCCAAGTGGGAAAGGGTGGTGTCGAGGCTGAAGGCAGCAGGAAAGCCCGCAGCCCCCAGGTCTGTGCGGCTACGCAAGCGGTTCCCAAAGAGCTTTAGAACAAGGCATAGTTTTCCCTGCTGGCTCTTTGGGCGGGGGACCCATCTACAGACATATGGCCATTTTTGTGTCTGGCCCGGCGCCAAGTGGGAAAGGGTGCTGTCGAGGCTGAAGGCAGCAGCAAAGCCTGCAGCCCCCAGGTCTGTGGGGCTACGCAAGCGGTTCCCAAAGAGCTTTAGAACAAGGCATAGTTTTCCCAGCTGGCTCTTTGGGCGGGGGACCCATCTCCAGTCGTATGGCTATTTTTATGCCTGGCGCGGTGCGTAGTGGGAAAGGGTGGTGTCGAGGCTGAAAGGCTGAAGGCAGCAGGAAAGCCTGCAGCCCCCAGGTCTGTGGGGCTACGCAAGCGGTTCCCAAAGAGCTTTAGAACAAGGCATAGTTTTCCCTGCTGGCTCTTTGGGCGGGGGATCCATCTCCAGCCGTATGGCCATTTTTGTGCCTGGCGCGGTGCGTAGTGGGAAAGGGTGGTTTTGACGCTGAAGGCAGCAGGAAAGCCCGCAGCCCCCAGGTCTGTGGGGCTACGCAAGCGGTTCCCAAAGAGCTTTAGAACAAGGCATAGTTTTCCCTGCTGGCTCTTTGGGCGGGGGATCCATCTCCAGCCGTATGGCCATTTTTGTGCCTGGCGCGGTGCGTAGTGGGAAAGGGTGCTGTCGAGGCTGAAGGCAGCAGGAAAGCCCGCAGCCCCCAGGTCTGTGCGGCTACGCAAGCGGTTCCCAAAGAGCTTTAGAACAAGGCATAGTTTTCCCTGATGGCTCTTTGGGCATGGGACCCATCTCCAGCCATAGGCCATTTTTGTGCCTGCCACGACGCCAAGTGTTAAAGGGTGGCTTTGAGGCTGAAGGCAGCAGGAAAGCCTGCAGCCCCCAGGTCTGGGGGGCTACGCAAGCGGTTCCCAAAGAGCTTTAGAACAAGGCATAGTTTTCCTTGCTGGCTCTTTGGGCATGGGACCCATCTCCAGCCATAGGCCATTTTTGTGCCTGATGCGGCGCGAAGTGGGAAAGGGTGGTTTTGAGGCTGAAGGCAGCAGGAAAGCCCGCAGCCCCCAGGTCTGTGGAGCTACGCAAGCGGTTCCCAAAGAGCTTTAGAACAAGGCATAGTTTTCCCTGCTGGCTCTTTTGGCAGGGGACCCATCTCCAGCCGTATGGCCATTTTTGTGCCTGGTGCGGCGCCAAGTGGGAAAGGGTGGCTTTGAGGCTGAAGGCAGCAGGAAAGCCCGCAGCCCCCAGGTCTGTGGGGCTACGCAAGCGGTTCCCAAAGAGCTTTAGAACAAGGCATAGTTTTCCCTGCTGGCTCTTTGGGCGGGGGACCCATCTCCAGCCGTATGGCCATTTTTGTGCCTGGCGCGGCGCCAAGTGGGAAAGGGTGCTGTCGAGGCTGAAGGCAGCAGGAAAGCCTGCAGCCCCCAGGTCTGTGGGGCTACGCAAGCGGTTCCCAAAGAGCTTTAGAACAAGGCATAGTTTTCTCTGCTGGCTCTTTGGGAGGGGGACCCATCTCCAGCCGTATGGCCATTTTTGTGCCTGGCGCGGCGCCAAGTGGGAAAGGGTGGCTTTGAGGCTGAAGGCAGCAGGAAAGCCTGCAGCCCCCAGGTCTGTGGGGCTATGGAAGCGGTTCCCAAAGAGCTTTAGAACAAGGCATAATTTTCCCTGCTGGCTCTTTGGGCGGGGGACCCATCTCCAGACATATGGCCATTTTTGTGCCTGGCGCGGTGCCAAGTGGGAAAGGGTGGTTTCGAGGCTAAAGGCAGCAGGAAGACCTGCAGCCCCCAGGTCTGTGGGGCCAAGCAAGCGGTTCCCAAAGAGCTTTAGAACAAGGCATAATTTTCCCTGCTGGCTCTTTGGGCGAGGGACCCATCTCCAGTCGTATGGCTATTTTTATACCTGGCGCGGTGCGTAGTGGGAAAGGGTGGTTTTGACGCTGAAGGCAGCAGGAAAGCCCGCAGCCCCCACGTCTGTGGGGCTACGCAAGCGGTTCCCAAAGAGCTTTAGAACAAGGCATAGTTTTCCCTGCTGGCTCTTTGGGCGGGGGATCCATCTCCAGCCGTATGGCCATTTTTGTGCCTGGCGCGGTGCGTAGTGGGAAAGGGTGGTGTCGAGGCTGAAGGCAGCAGGAAAGCCCGCAGCCCCCAGGTCTGTGGGGCTACGCAAGCGGTTCCCAAAGAGCTTTAGAACAAGGCATAGTTTTCCCTGCTGGCTCTTTGGGCGGGGGACCCATCTCCAGCCATAGGCCATTTTTGGGCCTGGCCTGGCGCCAAGCGGGAAAGGGTGTTGTCGAGGCTGAAGGCAGCAGCAAAGCCTGCAGCACCCAGGTCTGTGGGGCCAAGAAAGCGGTTCCCAAAGAGCTTTAGAACAAGGCATAGTTTTCCCTGATGGCTCTTTGGGCATGGGACCCATCTCCAGCCATAGGCCATTTTTGTGCCTGCCACGACGCCAAGTGTTAAAGGGTGGCTTTGAGGCTGAAGGCAGCAGGAAAGCCTGCAGCCCCCAGGTCTGGGGGGCTACGCAAGCGGTTCCCAAAGAGCTTTAGAACAAGGCATAGTTTTCCTTGCTGGCTCTTTGGGCATGGGACCCATCTCCAGCCATAGGCCATTTTTGTGCCTGATGCGGCGCCAAGTGGGAAAGGGTGGCTTTGAGGCTGAAGGCAGCAGGAAAGCGCGCAGCCCCCAGGTCTGTGGGGCTACGCAAGCGGTTCCCAAAGAGCTTTAGAACAAGGCATAGTTTTCCCTGCTGGCTCTTTGGGCGGGGGACCCATCTCCAGCCGTATGGCCATTTTTGTGCCTGGCGCGGCGCCAAGTGGGAAAGGGTGGTGTCGAGGCTGAAGGCAGCAGCAAAGCCTGCAGCCCCCAGGTCTGTGCGGCTACGCAAGCGGTTCCCAAAGAGCTTTAGAACAAGGCATAGTTTTCCCTGCTGGCTCTTTGGGCGGGGGACCCATCTCCAGCCGTATGGCCATTTTTGTGCCTGGCGCGGCGCCAAGTGGGAAAGGGTGGCTTTGAGGCTGAAGGCAGCAGGAAAGCCTGCAGCCCCCAGGTCTGTGGGGCCAAGCAAGCGATTCCCAAAGAGCTTTAGAACAAGGCATAGTTTTCCCTGCTGGCTCTTTGGGCGAGGGACCCATCTCCAGCTGTATGGCCATTTTTGTGCCTGGCGCGGCGCCAAGTGGAAAGGGTGCTGTCGAGGCTGAAGGCAGCAGGAAAGCCCGCAGCCCCACGACTGTGGGGCTACGCAAGCGGTTCCCAAAGAGCTTTAGAACAAGGCATAATTTTCCCTGCTGGCTCTCTGGGCGGGCGACCCATCTCCAGCCATAGGCCATTTTTGTGCCTGGCGCGGCGCCAAGTGGGAAAGGGTGCTGTTGAGGCTGAAGGCAGCAGCAAAGCCTGCAGCCCCCAGGTCTGTGGGGCTACGCAAGCGGTTCCCAAAGAGCTTTAGAACAAGGCATAGTTTTCCCTGCTGGCTCTTTGGCGGGGGACCCATCTCCAGTCGTATGGCTATTTTTATACCTGGCGCGGTGCGTAGTGGGAAAGGGTGGTTTTGACGCTGAAGGCAGCAGGAAAGCCCGCAGCCCCCAGGTCTGTGGGGCTACGCAAGCGGTTCCCAAAGAGCTTTAGAACAAGGCATAGTTTTCCCTGCTGGCTGTTTGGGCAGGGGGACCCATCTCCAGCCATAGGCCATTTTTGGGCCTGGCCCGGCGCCAAGCGGGAAAGGGTGGCTTTGAGGCTGAAGGCAGCAGGAAAGCCTGCAGCCCCAGGTGTGTGGGGCTATGCAAGCGGTTCCCAAAGAGCTTTAGAACAAGGCATAGTTTTCCCTGCTGGCTCTTTGGGCGAGGGACCCATCTCCAGTTTTATGGCCATTTTTTTGCCTGGCGCGGCGCCAAGTGGGAAAGGGTGGTGTCGAGGCTGAAGGCAGCAGCAAAGCCTGCAGCCCCCAGGTCTGTGGGGCTACGCAAGCGGTTCCCAAAGAGCTTTAGAACAAGGCATAGTTTTCCCTGCTGGCTCTTTGGGCGGGGGACCCATCTCCAGCTGTATGGCCATTTTTGTGCCTGGCGCGGCGCCAAGTGGGAAAGGGTGCTGTCGAGGCTGAAGGCAGCAGGAAAGCCTGCAGCCCCCAGGTCTGTGGGGCTACGCAAGCGGTTCCCAAAGAGCTTTAGAACAAGGCATAGTTTTCCCTGATGGCTCTTTGGGCGGGGGACCCATCTCCAGCCGTATGGCCATTTTTATGCTGGCGCGGTGCGTAGTGGGAAAGGGTGGTGTCGAGGCTGAAGACAGCAGGAAAGCCCGCAGCCCCCAGGTCTCTGCGGCTACGCAAGCGGTTCCCAAAGAGCTTTAGAACAAGGCATAGTTTTCCCTGCTGCTCTTTGGGCGGGGGACCCATCTCCAGCCGTATGGCCATTTTTGGGCCTGGCGCGGCGCCAAGTGGGAAAGGGTGGCTTTGAGGCTGAAGGCAGCAGAAAAGCCTGCAGCCCCCAGGTCTGTGGGGCTACGCAAGCGGTTCCCAAAGAGCTTTAGAACAAGGCTAGTTTTCCCTGCTGGCTCTTTGGGCAGGGGACCCATCTCCAGCCATAGGCCATTTTTATGCCTAGCGCGGCGCCAAGTGGGAAAGGGTGGTGTCGAGGCTGAAGGCAGCAGGAAAGCCCGCAGCCCCCAGGTCTGTGGGGCTACGCAAGCGGTTCCCAAAGAGCTTTAGAACAAGGCATAGTTTTCCCTGCTGGCTCTTTGGGCGGGGGACCCATCTCCAGCCGTATGGCCATTTTTGTGCCTGGCGCGGCGCCAAGTGGGAAAGGGTGACTTTGAGGCTGAAGGCAGCAGGAAAGCCTGCAGCCCCCAGGTCTGTGGGGCTACGCAAGCGGTTCCCAAACAGCTTTAGAACAAGGCATAGTTTTCCTTGCTGGCTCCTTGGGCGGGGGACCCATCTCCAGCCGTATGGCCATTTTTGAGCCTGGCGCGGCGCCAAGTGGGAAAGGGTGGTGTCGAGGCTGAATGCAGCAGGAAAGCCCGCAGCCCCCAGGTCTGTGGGGCTACGCAAGCGGTTCCCAAAGAGCTTTAGAACAAGGCATAGTTTTCCCTGCTGGCTCTTTGGGCGGGGGACCCATCTCCAGCCATATGGCCATTTTTGTGCCTGGCGCGGCGCCAAGTGGGAAAGGGTGGTGTCGAGGCTGAAGGCAGCAGGAAAGCCTGCAGCCCCCAGGTCTGTGGGGCTACACAAGCGGTTCCCAAAGAGCTTTAGAACAAGGCATAGTTTTCCCTGCTGGCTCTTTGGGCGGGGGACCCATCTCCAGTCGTATGGCTATTTTTATGCCTGGCGCGGTGCGTAGTGGCAAAGGGTGGTGTCGAGGTTGAAGGCAGCAGGAAAGCCCGCAGCCCCCAGGTCTGTGGGGCTACGCAAGCGGTTCCCAAAGAGCTTTAGAACAAGGCATAGTTTTCCCTGCTGGCTCTTTGGGCATGGGACCCATCTCCAGCCATAGGCCATTTTTGTGCCTAGCGCGGCGCCAAGTGGGAAAGGGTGGTGTCGAGGCTGAAGGCAGCAGGAAAGCCCGCAGCCCCCAGGTCTGTGCGGCTACGCAAGCGGTTCCCAAAGAGCTTTAGAACAAGGCATATTTTTCCCTGATGGCTCTTTGGGCGGGGGACCCATCTACAGACATATGGCCATTTTTGTGCCTGGCCCGGCGCCAAGTGGGAAAGTGTGCTGTCGAGGCTGAAGGCAGCAGCAAAGCCTGCAGCCCCCAGGTCTGTGGGGCTACGCAAGCGGTTCCCAAAGAGTTTTAGAACAAGGCATAGTTTTCCCAGCTGGCTCTTTGGGCGGGGGACCCATCTCCAGTCGTATGGCTATTTTTATGCCTGGCGCGGTGCGTAGTGGGAAAGGGTGGTGTCGAGGCTGAAGGCAGCAGGAAAGCCCGCAGCCCCCAGGTCTGTGGGGCTACGCAAGCGGTTCCCAAAGAGCTTTAGAACAAGGCATAGTTTTCCCTGCTGGCTCTTTGGGCGAGGGACCCATCTCCAATCGTATGGCTATTTTTATACCTGGCGCGGTGCGTAGTGGGAAAGGGTGGTTTTGACGTTGAAGGCAGCAGGAAAGCCCGCAGCCCCCACGTCTGTGGGGCTACGCAAGCGGTTCCCAAAGAGCTTTAGAACAAGGCATAGTTTTCCCTGCTGGCTCTTTGGGCGGGGGATCCATCTCCAGCCGTATGGCCATTTTTGTGCCTGGCGCGGTGCGTAGTGGGAAAGGGTGGTGTCGAGGCTGAAGGCAGCAGGAAAGCCCGCAGCCCCCAGGTCTGTGGGGCTACGCAAGCGGTTCCCAAAGAGCTTTAGAACAAGGCATAGTTTTCCCTGCTGGCTCTTTGGGCGGGGGACCCATCTCCAGCCATAGGCCATTTTTGGGCCTGGCCCGGCGCCAAGCGGGAAAGGGTGTTGTCGAGGCTGAAGGCAGGAGCAAAGCCTGCAGCCCCCAGGTCTGTGGGGCCAAGAAAGCGGTTCCCAAAGAGCTTTAGAACAAGGCATAATTTTCCCTGATGGCTCTTTGGGCATGGGACCCATCTCCAGCCATAGGCCATTTTTGTGCCTGCCACGACGCCAAGTGTTAAAGGGTGGCTTTGAGGCTGAAGGCAGCAGGAAAGCCTGCAGCCCCCAGGTCTGGGGGGCTACGCAAGCGGTTCCCAAAGAGCTTTAGAACATGGCATAGTTTTCCTTGCTGGCTCTTTGGGCATGGGACCCATCTCCAGCCATAGGCCATTTTTGTGCCTGATGCGGCGCCAAGTGGGAAAGGGTGGTTTTGAGGCTGAAGGCAGCAGGAAAGCCCGCAGCCCCCAGGTCTGTGGAGCTACGCAAGCGGTTCCCAAAGAGCTTTAGAACAAGGCATAGTTTTCCCTGCTGGCTCTTTTGGCAGGGGACCCATCTCCAGCCGTATGGCCATTTTTGTGCCTGGCGCGGCGCCAAGTGGGAAAGGGTGCTGTCGAGGCTGAAGGCAGCAACAAAGCCTGCAGCCCCCAGGTCTGTGGGGCTACGCAAGCGGTTCCCAAAGAGCTTTAGAACAAGGCATAGTTTTCCCTGCTGGCTCTTTGGGCGGGGGACCCATCTCCAGCCGTATGGCCATTTTTGTGCCTGGCGCGGCGCCAAGTGGGAAAGGGTGGCTTTGAGGCTGAAGGCAGCAGGAAAGCCTGCAGCCCCCAGGTCTGTGGGGCCAAGCAAGCGGTTCCCAAAGAGCTTTAGAACAAGGCATAGTTTTCCCTGCTGGCTCTTTGGGCGAGGGACCCATCTCCAGTTGTATGGCCATTTTTGTGCCTGGCGCGGCGCCAAGTGGGAAAGGGTGGCTTTGAGGCTGAAGGCAGCAGGAAAGGCCGCAGCCCCCAGGTCTGTGGGGCTACGCAAGCGGTTCCCAAAGAGCTTTAGAACAAGGCATAATTTTCCCTGCTGGCTCTCTGGGCGGGCGACCCATCTCCAGCCATAGGCCATTTTTGTGCCTGGCGCGGCGCCAAGTGGGAAAGGGTGGCTTTGAGGCTGAAGGCAGCAGCAAAGCCTGCAGCCCCCAGGTCTGTGGGGCTACGCAAGCGGTTCCCAAAGAGCTTTAGAACAAGGCATATTTTTCCCTGCTGGCTCTTTGGGCGGGGGACCCATCTCCAGTCGTATGGCTATTTTTATACCTGGCGCGGTGCGTAGTGGGAAAGGGTGGTTTTGACGCTGAAGGCAGCAGGAAAGCCCGCAGCCCCCAGGTCTGTAGGGCTACGCAAGCGGTTCCCAAAGAGCTTTAGAACAAGGCATAGTTTTCCCTGCTGGCTCTTTGGGCAGGGGACCCATCTCCAGCCATAGGCCATTTTTATGCCTGGCGCGGTGCGTAGTGGGAAAGGGTGCTGTCGAGGCTGAAGGCAGCAGGAAAGCCCGCAGCCCCCAGGTCTGTGCGGCTACGCAAGCGGTTCCCAAAGAGCTTTAGAACAAGGCATAGTTTTCCCTGCTGGCTCTTTGGGCGGGGGACCCATCTCCAGCCATAGGCCATTTTTGGGCCTGGCCCGGCGCCAAGAGGGAAAGGGTGGCTTTGAGGCTGAAGGCAGCAGGAAAGCCTGCAGCCCCCAGGTGTGTGGGGCTATGCAAGCGGTTCCCAAAGAGCTTTAGAACAAGGCATAGTTTTCCCTGCTGGCTCTTTGGGCGGGGGACCCATCTCCAGCTGTATGGTCATTTTTGTGCCTGGCGCGGCGCCAAGTGGGAAAGGGTGGCTTTGAGGCTGAAGGCAGCAGGAAAGCCCGCAGCCCCCAGGTCTGTGGGGCTACGCAAGCGGTTCCCAAAGAGCTTTAGAACAAGGCATAGTTTTCCCTGCTGGCTCTTTGGGCGGGGGACCCATCTCCAGCCGTATGGCCATTTTTATGCCTGGCGCGGTGCGTAGTGGCAAAGGGTGGTGTCGAGGCTGAAGGCAGCAGGAAAGCCCGCAGCCCCCAGGTCTGTGCGGCTACGCAAGCGGTTCCCAAAGAGCTTTAGAACAAGGCATAGTTTTCCCTGCTGGCTCTTTGGGCGGGGGACCCATCTCCAGCCGTATGGCCATTTTTGGGCCTGGCGCGGCGCCAAGTGGGAAAGGGTGCTGTCGAGGCTGAAGGCAGCAGCAAAGCCTGCAGCCCCCAGGTCTGTGGGGCTACGCAAGCGGTTCCCAAAGAGCTTTAGAACAAGGCCTAGTTTTCCCTGCTGGCTCTTTGGGCGGGGGACCCATCTCCAGTTGTATGGCCATTTTTGTGCCTAGCGCGGCGCCAAGTGGGAAAGGGTGGTGTCGAGGCTGAAGGCAGCAGGAAAGCCCGCAGCCCCCAGGTCTGTGGGGCTACGCAAGCGGTTCCCAAAGAGCTTTAGAACAAGGCATAGTTTTCCCTGCTGGCTCTTTGGGCGGGGGACCCATCTCCAGCCGTATGGCCATTTTTGTGCCTGGCGCGGCGCCAAGTGGGAAAGGGTGACTTTGAGGCTGAAGGCAGCAGGAAAGCCTGCAGCCCCCAGGTCTGTGGGGCTACGCAAGCGGTTCCCAAAGAGCTTTAGAACAAGGCATAGTTTTCCTTGCTGGCTCCTTGGGCGGGGGACCCATCTCCAGCCGTATGGCCATTTTTGAGCCTGGCGCGGCGCCAAGTGGGAAAGGGTGGTGTCGAGGCTGAATGCAGCAGGAAAGGCCGCAGCCCCCAGGTCTGTGGGGCTACGCAAGCGGTTCCCAAAGAGCTTTAGAACAAGGCATAGTTTTCCCTGCTGGCTCTTTGGGCGGGGGACCCATCTCCAGCCATATGGCCATTTTTGTGCCTGGCGCGGCGCCAAGTGGGAAAGGGTGCTGTCGAGGCTGAAGGCAGCAGGAGAGCATGCAGCCCCCAGGTCTGTGCGGATACGCAAGTGGTTCCCAAAGAGCTTTAGAACAAGGCATAGTTTTCCCTGCTGGCTCTTTGGGCGGGGGACCCATCTCCAGCCGTATGGCCATTTTTGTGCCTGGCGCGGCGCCAAGTGGGAAAGGGTGCTGTGGAGGCTGAAGGCAGCAGCAAAGCCTGCAGCCCCCAGGTCTGTGGGGCTACGCAAGCGGTTCCCAAAGAGCTTTAGAACAAGGCATAGTTTTCCCTGCTGGCTCTTTGGGCGGGGGACCCATCTCCAGTCGTATGGCTATTTTTATGCCTGGCGCGGTGCGTAGTGGGAAAGGGTGGTGTCGAGGTTGAAGGCAGCAGGAAAGCCCGCAGCCCCCAGGTCTGTGCGGCTACGCAAGCGGTTCCCAAAGAGCTTTAGAACAAGGCATAGTTTTCCCTGCTGGCTCTTTGGGCATGGGACCCATCTCCAGCCATAGGCCATTTTTGTGCCTAGCGCGGCGCCAAGTGGGAAAGGGTGGTGTCGAGGCTGAAGGCAGCAGGAAAGCCCGCAGCCCCCAGGTCTGTGCGGCTACGCAAGCGGTTCCCAAAGAGCTTTAGAACAAGGCATAGTTTTCCCTGCTGGCTCTTTGGGCGGGGGACCCATCTACAGACATATGGCCATTTTTGTGTCTGGCCCGGCGCCAAGTGGGAAAGGGTGCTGTCGAGGCTGAAGGCAGCAGCAAAGCCTGCAGCCCCCAGGTCTGTGGGGCTACGCAAGCGGTTCCCAAAGAGCTTTAGAACAAGGCATAGTTTTCCCAGCTGGCTCTTTGGGCGGGGGACCCATCTCCAGTCGTATGGCTATTTTTATGCCTGGCGCGGTGCGTAGTGGGAAAGGGTGGTGTCGAGGCTGAAAGGCTGAAGGCAGCAGGAAAGCCTGCAGCCCCCAGGTCTGTGTGGCCAAGCAAGCGGTTCCCAAAGAGCTTTAGAACAAGGCATAGTTTTCCCTGCTGGCTCTTTGGGCGGGGGACCCATCTCCAGCCATAGGCCATTTTTGTGCCTAGCGCGGCGCCAAGTGGGAAAGGGTGGTGTCGAATCTGAATGCAGCAGGAAAGCCCGCAGCCCCCAGGTCTGTGCGGCTACGGAAGCGGTTCCCAAAGAGCTTTAGAACAAGGCATAGTTTTCCCTGCTGGCTCTTTTGGCAGGGGACCCATCTCCAGCCATATGGCCATTTTTGTGCCTGGCGCGGCGCAAAGTGGGAAAGGGTGTTGTCGAGGCTGAAGGCAGCAGCAAACCCTGCAGCCCCCAGGTCTGTGGGGCCAAGCAAGCGGTTCCCAAAGAGCTTTAGAACAAGGCATAGTTTTCCCTGCTGGCTCTTTGGGCATGGGACCCATCTCCAGCCATAGGCCATTTTTGAACCTGCCACGACGCCAAGTGTTAAAGGGTGGCTTTGAGGCTGAAGGCAGCAGGAAAGCCTGCAGCCCCCAGGTCTGGGGGGCTACGCAAGCGGTTCCCAAAGAGCTTTAGAACAAGGCATAGTTTTCCCTGCTTGTTCTTTGGGCGGGGGACCCATCTCCAGCCGTATGGCCATTTTTGTGCCTGGCGCGGCGCCAAGTGGGAAAGGGTGGCTTTGAGGCTGAAGGCAGCAGGAAAGCCCGCAGCCCCCAGGTCTGTGGAGCTACGCAAGCGGTTCCCAAAGAGCTTTAGAACAAGGCATAGTTTTCCCTGCTGGCTCTTTTGGCAGGGGACCCATCTCCAGCCGTATGGCCATTTTTGTGCCTGGCGCGGCGCCAAGTGGGAAAGGGTGCTGTCGAGGCTGAAGGCAGCAGCAAAGCCTGCAGCCCCCAGGTCTGTGCGGCTACGCAAGCGGTTCCCAAAGAGCTTTAGAACAAGGCATAGTTTACCCTGCTGGCTCTTTGGGCGGGGGACCCATCTCCAGCCGTATGGCCATTTTTGTGCCTGGCGTGGCGCCAAGTGGGAAAGGGTGCTGTCGAGGCTGAAGGCAGCAGCAAAGCCTGCAGCCCCCAGGTCTGTGCGGCTACGCAAGCGGTTCCCAAAGAGCTTTAGAACAAGGCATAGTTTTCCCTGCTGGCTCTTTGGGCGGGGGACCCATCTCCAGCCGTATGGCCATTTTTGTGCCTGGCGCGGCGCCAAGTGGGAAAGGGTGGATTTGAGGCTGAAGGCAGCAGGAAAGCCTGCAGCCCCCAGGTCTGTGGGGCTATGGAAGGGGTTCCCAAAGAGCTTTAGAACAAGGCATAATTTTCCCTGCTGGCTCTTTGGGCGGGGGACCCATCTCCAGACATATGGCCATTTTTGTGCCTGGAGCAGCGCCGAGTGGGAAAGGGTGGTGTCGAGGCTGAAGGCAGCAGGAAAGCCTGCAGCCCCCAGGTCTGTGGGGCCAAGCAAGCAGTTCCCAAAGAGCTTTAGAACAAGGCATAGTTTTCCCTGCTGGCTCTTTGGGCGAGGGACCCATCTCCAGCTGTATGGCCATTTTTATGCCTGGCGCGACGCCAAGTGGGAAAGGGTGGCTTTGAGGCTGAAGGCAGCAGGAAAGCCCGCAGCCCCCAGGTGTGTGGGGCTACGCAAGCGGTTCCCAAAGAGCTTTAGAACAAGGCATAGTTTTCCCTGCTGGCTCTTTGGGCGGGGGACCCATCTCCAGCCGTATGGCCATTTTTGTGCCTGGCGCGGCGCCAAGTGGGAAAGGGTGGCTTTGAGGCTGAAGGCAGCAGGAAAGCCCGCAGCCCCCAGGTCTGTGGGGCTATGGAAGCGGTTCCCAAAGAGCTTTAGAACAAGGCATAATTTTCCCTGCTGGCTCTTTGGGCGGGGGACCCATCTCCAGACATATGGCCATTTTTGTGCCTGGCGTGGTGCCAAGTGGGAAAGGGTGGTGTCGAGGCTGAAGGCAGCAGGAAAGCCTGCAGCCCCCAGGTCTGTGGGGCCAAGCAAGCGGTTCCCAAAGAGCTTTAGAACAAGGCATAGTTTTCCCTGCTGGCTCTTTGGGCGAGGGACCCATCTCCAGCTGTATGGCCATTTTTGTGCCTGGCGCGGCGCCAAGTGGGAAAGGGTGGCTTTGAGGCTGAAGGCAGCAGGAAAGGCCGCAGCCCCCAGGTCTGTGGGGCTACGCAAGCGGTTCCCAAAGAGCTTTAGAACAAGGCATAATTTTCCCTGCTGGCTCTCTGGGCGGGCGACCCATCTCCAGCCATAGGCCATTTTTGTGCCTGGCGCGGCGCCAAGTGGGAAAGGGTGCTGTTGAGGCTGAAGGCAGCAGCAAAGCCTGCAGCCCCCAGGTCTGTGGGGCTACGCAAGCGGTTCCCAAAGAGCTTTAGAACAAGGCATAGTTTTCCCTGCTGGCTCTTTGGGCGGGGGACCCATCTCCAGTCGTATGGCTATTTTTATACCTGGCGCGGTGCATAGTGGGAAAGGGTGGTTTTGACGCTGAAGGCAGCAGGAAAGCCTGCAGCCCCCAGGTCTGGGGGGCTACGCAAGCGGTTCCCAAAGAGCTTTAGAACAAGGCATAGTTTTCCTTGCTGGCTCTTTGGGCATGGGACCCATCTCCAGCCATAGGCCATTTTTGTGCCTGATGCGGCGCCAAGTGGGAAAGGGTGGTTTTGAGGCTGAAGGCAGCAGGAAAGCCCGCAGCCCCCAGGTCTGTGGAGCTACGCAAGCGGTTCCCAAAGAGCTTTAGAACAAGGCATAGTTTTCCCTGCTGGCTCTTTTGGCAGGGGACCCATCTCCAGCCGTATGGCCATTTTTGTGCCTGGCGCGGCGCCAAGTGGGAAAGGGTGGCTTTGAGGCTGAAGGCAGCAGGAAAGCCCGCAGCCCCCAGGTCTGTGGGGCTACGCAAGCGGTTCCCAAAGAGCTTTAGAACAAGGCATAGTTTTCCCTGCTGGCTCTTTGGGCGGGGGACCCATCTCCAGCCGTATGGCCATTTTTGTGCCTGGCGCGGCGCCAAGTGGGAAAGGGTGCTGTCGAGGCTGAAGGCAGCAGCAAAGCCTGCAGCCCCCAGGTCTGTGCGGCTACGCAAGCGGTTCCCAAAGAGCTTTAGAACAAGGCATAGTTTTCCCTGCTGGCTCTTTGGGCGGGGGACCCATCTCCAGCCGTATGGCCATTTTTGTGCCTGGCGCGGCGCCAAGTGGGAAAGGGTGGCTTTGAGGCTGAAGGCAGCAGGAAAGCCTGCAGCCCCCAGGTCTGTGGGGCTATGGAAGCGGTTCCCAAAGAGCTTTAGAACAAGGCATAATTTTCCCTGCTGGCTCTTTGGGCGGGGGACCCATCTCCAGACATATGGCGATTTTTGTGCCTGGCGCGGTGCCAAGTGGGAAAGGGTGGTGTCGAGGCTGAAGGCAGCAGGAAAGCCTGCAGCCCCCAGGTCTGTGGGGCCAAGCAAGCGGTTCCCAAAGAGCTTTAGAACAAGGCATAGTTTTCCCTGCTGGCTCTTTGGGCGAGGGACCCATCTAAAGTCGTATGGCTATTTTTATACCTGGCGCGGTGCGTAGTGGGAAAGGGTGGTTTTGACGCTGAAGGCAGCAGGAAAGCCCGCAGCCCCCAGGTCTGTGGGGCTACGCAAGCGGTTCCCAAAGAGCTTTAGAACAAGGCATAGTTTTCCCTGCTGGCTCTTTGGGCGAGGGACCCATCTAAAGTCGTATGGCCATTTTTGTGCCTGGCGCGGTGCGTAGTGGGAAAGGGTAGTGTCGAGGCTGAAGGCAGCAGGAAAGCCCGCAGCCCCCAGGTCTGTGCGGCTACGCAAGCGGTTCCCAAAGAGCTTTAGAACAAGGCATAGTTTTCCCTGCTGGCTCTTTGGGCGGGGGACGCATCTCCAGCCATAGGCCATTTTTGGGCCTGGCCCGGCGCCAAGCGGGAAAGGGTGTTGTCGAGGCTGAAGGCAGCAGGAAAGCCTGCAGCCCCCAGGTCTGTGGGGCCAAGAAAGCGGTTCCCAAAGAGCTTTAGAACAAGGCATAGTTTTCCCTGATGGCTCTTTGGGCATGGGACCCATCTCCAGCCATAGGCCATTTTTGTGCCTGCCACGACGCCAAGTGTTAAAGGGTGGCTTTGAGGCTGAAGGCAGCAGGAAAGCCTGCAGCCCCCAGGTCTGGGGGGCTACGCAAGCGGTTCCCAAAGAGCTTTAGAACAAGGCATAGTTTTCCCTGCTGGCTCTTTGGGCAGGGGACCCATCTCCAGCCATAGGCCATTTTTGTGCCTGATGCGGCGCCAAGTGGGAAAGGGTGGTTTTGAGGCTGAAGGCAGCAGGAAAGCCCGCAGCCCCCAGGTCTGTGGAGCTACGCAAGCGGTTCCCAAAGAGCTTTAGAACAAGGCATAGTTTTCCCTGCTGGCTCTTTTGGCAGGGGACCCATCTCCAGCCGTATGGCCATTTTTGTGCCTGGCGCGGCGCCAAGTGGGAAAGGGTGCTGTCGAGGCTGAAGGCAGCAACAAAGCCTGCAGCCCCCAGGTCTGTGGGGCTACGCAAGCGGTTCCCAAAGAGCTTTAGAACAAGGCATAGTTTTCCCTGCTGGCTCTTTGGGCGGGGGACCCATCTCCAGCCGTATGGCCATTTTTGTGCCTGGCGCGGCGCCAAGTGGGAAAGGGTGGCTTTGAGGCTGAAGGCAGCAGGAAAGCCTGCAGCCCCCAGGTCTGTGGGGCCAAGCAAGCGGTTCCCAAAGAGCTTTAGAACAAGGCATAGTTTTCCCTGCTGGCTCTTTGGGCGAGGGACCCATCTCCAGTTGTATGGCCATTTTTGTGCCTGGCGCGGCGCCAAGTGGGAAAGGGTGGCTTTGAGGCTGAAGGCAGCAGGAAAGGCCGCAGCCCCCAGGTCTGTGGGGCTACGCAAGCGGTTCCCAAAGAGCTTTAGAACAAGGCATAATTTTCCCTGCTGGCTCTCTGGGCGGGCGACCCATCTCCAGCCATAGGCCATTTTTGTGCCTGGCGCGGCGCCAAGTGGGAAAGGGTGCTGTTGAGGCTGAAGGCAGCAGCAAAGCCTGCAGCCCCCAGGTCTGTGGGGCTACGCAAGCGGTTCCCAAAGAGCTTTAGAACAAGGCATATTTTTCCCTGCTGGCTCTTTGGGCGGGGGACCCATCTCCAGTCGTATGGCTATTTTTATACCTGGCGCGGTGCGTAGTGGGAAAGGGTGGTTTTGACGCTGAAGGCAGCAGGAAAGCCCGCAGCCCCCAGGTCTGTAGGGCTACGCAAGCGGTTCCCAAAGAGCTTTAGAACAAGGCATAGTTTTCCCTGCTGGCTCTTTGGGCAGGGGACCCATCTCCAGCCATAGGCCATTTTTATGCCTGGCGCGGTGCGTAGTGGGAAAGGGTGCTGTCGAGGCTGAAGGCAGCAGGAAAGCCCGCAGCCCCCAGGTCTGTGCGGCTACGCAAGCGGTTCCCAAAGAGCTTTAGAACAAGGCATAGTTTTCCCTGCTGGCTCTTTGGGCGGGGGACCCATCTCCAGCCATAGGCCATTTTTGGGCCTGGCCCGGCGCCAAGAGGGAAAGGGTGGCTTTGAGGCTGAAGGCAGCAGGAAAGCCTGCAGCCCCCAGGTGTGTGGGGCTATGCAAGCGGTTCCCAAAGAGCTTTAGAACAAGGCATAGTTTTCCCTGCTGGCTCTTTGGGCGGGGGACCCATCTCCAGCTGTATGGTCATTTTTGTGCCTGGCGCGGCGCCAAGTGGGAAAGGGTGGCTTTGAGGCTGAAGGCAGCAGGAAAGCCCGCAGCCCCCAGGTCTGTGGGGCTACGCAAGCGGTTCCCAAAGAGCTTTAGAACAAGGCATAGTTTTCCCTGCTGGCTCTTTGGGCGGGGGACCCATCTCCAGCCGTATGGCCATTTTTATGCCTGGCGCGGTGCGTAGTGGCAAAGGGTGGTGTCGAGGCTGAAGGCAGCAGGAAAGCCCGCAGCCCCCAGGTCTGTGCGGCTACGCAAGCGGTTCCCAAAGAGCTTTAGAACAAGGCATAGTTTTCCCTGCTGGCTCTTTGGGCGGGGGACCCATCTCCAGCCGTATGGCCATTTTTGGGCCTGGCGCGGCGCCAAGTGGGAAAGGGTGCTGTCGAGGCTGAAGGCAGCAGCAAAGCCTGCAGCCCCCAGGTCTGTGGGGCTACGCAAGCGGTTCCCAAAGAGCTTTAGAACAAGGCCTAGTTTTCCCTGCTGGCTCTTTGGGCGGGGGACCCATCTCCAGTTGTATGGCCATTTTTGTGCCTAGCGCGGCGCCAAGTGGGAAAGGGTGGTGTCGAGGCTGAAGGCAGCAGGAAAGCCCGCAGCCCCCAGGTCTGTGGGGCTACGCAAGCGGTTCCCAAAGAGCTTTAGAACAAGGCATAGTTTTCCCTGCTTGTTCTTTGGGCGGGGGACCCATCTCCAGCCGTATGGCCATTTTTGTGCCTGGCGCGGCGCCAAGTGGGAAAGGGTGACTTTGAGGCTGAAGGCAGCAGGAAAGCCTGCAGCCCCCAGGTCTCTGGGGCTACGCAAGCGGTTCCCAAAGAGCTTTAGAACAAGGCATAGTTTTCCTTGCTGGCTCCTTGGGCGGGGGACCCATCTCCAGCCGTATGGCCATTTTTGAGCCTGGCGCGGCGCCAAGTGGGAAAGGGTGCTGTCGAGGCTGAAGGCAGCAGCAAAGCCTGCAGCCCCCAGGTCTGTGGGGCTACGCAAGCGGTTCCCAAAGAGCTTTAGAACAAGGCCTAGTTTTCCCTGCTGGCTCTTTGGGCGGGGGACCCATCTCCAGTTGTATGGCCATTTTTGTGCCTAGCGCGGCGCCAAGTGGGAAAGGGTGGTGTCGAGGCTGAAGGCAGCAGGAAAGCCCGCAGCCCCCAGGTCTGTGGGGCTACGCAAGCGGTTCCCAAAGAGCTTTAGAACAAGGCATAGTTTTCCCTGCTTGTTCTTTGGGCGGGGGACCCATCTCCAGCCGTATGGCCATTTTTGTGCCTGGCGCGGCGCCAAGTGGGAAAGGGTGACTTTGAGGCTGAAGGCAGCAGGAAAGCCTGCAGCCCCCAGGTCTGTGGGGCTACGCAAGCGGTTCCCAAAGAGCTTTAGAACAAGGCATAGTTTTCCTTGCTGGCTCCTTGGGCGGGGGACCCATCTCCAGCCGTATGGCCATTTTTGAGCCTGGCGCGGCGCCAAGTGGGAAAGGGTGGTGTCGAGGCTGAATGCAGCAGGAAAGGCCGCAGCCCCCAGGTCTGTGGGGCTACGCAAGCGGTTCCCAAAGAGCTTTAGAACAAGGCATAGTTTTCCCTGCTGGCTCTTTGGGCGGGGGACCCATCTCCAGCCATATGGCCATTTTTGTGCCTGGCGCGGCGCCAAGTGGGAAAGGGTGCTGTCGAGGCTGAAGGCAGCAGGAGAGCATGCAGCCCCCAGGTCTGTGCGGATACGCAAGTGGTTCCCAAAGAGCTTTAGAACAAGGCATAGTTTTCCCTGCTGGCTCTTTGGGCGGGGGACCCATCTCCAGCCGTATGGCCATTTTTGTGCCTGGCGCGGCGCCAAGTGGGAAAGGGTGCTGTGGAGGCTGAAGGCAGCAGCAAAGCCTGCAGCCCCCAGGTCTGTGGGGCTACGCAAGCGGTTCCCAAAGAGCTTTAGAACAAGGCATAGTTTTCCCTGCTGGCTCTTTGGGCGGGGGACCCATCTCCAGTCGTATGGCTATTTTTATGCCTGGCGCGGTGCGTAGTGGGAAAGGGTGGTGTCGAGGTTGAAGGCAGCAGGAAAGCCCGCAGCCCCCAGGTCTGTGCGGCTACGCAAGCGGTTCCCAAAGAGCTTTAGAACAAGGCATAGTTTTCCCTGCTGGCTCTTTGGGCATGGGACCCATCTCCAGCCATAGGCCATTTTTGTGCCTAGCGCGGCGCCAAGTGGGAAAGGGTGGTGTCGAGGCTGAAGGCAGCAGGAAAGCCCGCAGCCCCCAGGTCTGTGCGGCTACGCAAGCGGTTCCCAAAGAGCTTTAGAACAAGGCATAGTTTTCCCTGCTGGCTCTTTGGGCGGGGGACCCATCTACAGACATATGGCCATTTTTGTGTCTGGCCCGGCGCCAAGTGGGAAAGGGTGCTGTCGAGGCTGAAGGCAGCAGCAAAGCCTGCAGCCCCCAGGTCTGTGGGGCTACGCAAGCGGTTCCCAAAGAGCTTTAGAACAAGGCATAGTTTTCCCAGCTGGCTCTTTGGGCGGGGGACCCATCTCCAGTCGTATGGCTATTTTTATGCCTGGCGCGGTGCGTAGTGGGAAAGGGTGTTGTCGAGGCTGAAGGCAGCAGCAAACCCTGCAGCCCCCAGGTCTGTGGGGCCAAGCAAGCGGTTCCCAAAGAGCTTTAGAACAAGGCATAGTTTTCCCTGCTGGCTCTTTGGGCATGGGACCCATCTCCAGCCATAGGCCATTTTTGAACCTGCCACGACGCCAAGTGTTAAAGGGTGGCTTTGAGGCTGAAGGCAGCAGGAAAGCCTGCAGCCCCCAGGTCTGGGGGGCTACGCAAGCGGTTCCCAAAGAGCTTTAGAACAAGGCATAGTTTTCCCTGCTTGTTCTTTGGGCGGGGGACCCATCTCCAGCCGTATGGCCATTTTTGTGCCTGGCGCGGCGCCAAGTGGGAAAGGGTGGCTTTGAGGCTGAAGGCAGCAGGAAAGCCCGCAGCCCCCAGGTCTGTGGAGCTACGCAAGCGGTTCCCAAAGAGCTTTAGAACAAGGCATAGTTTTCCCTGCTGGCTCTTTTGGCAGGGGACCCATCTCCAGCCGTATGGCCATTTTTGTGCCTGGCGCGGCGCCAAGTGGGAAAGGGTGCTGTCGAGGCTGAAGGCAGCAGCAAAGCCTGCAGCCCCCAGGTCTGTGCGGCTACGCAAGCGGTTCCCAAAGAGCTTTAGAACAAGGCATAGTTTACCCTGCTGGCTCTTTGGGCGGGGGACCCATCTCCAGCCGTATGGCCATTTTTGTGCCTGGCGTGGCGCCAAGTGGGAAAGGGTGCTGTCGAGGCTGAAGGCAGCAGCAAAGCCTGCAGCCCCCAGGTCTGTGCGGCTACGCAAGCGGTTCCCAAAGAGCTTTAGAACAAGGCATAGTTTTCCCTGCTGGCTCTTTGGGCGGGGGACCCATCTCCAGCCGTATGGCCATTTTTGTGCCTGGCGCGGCGCCAAGTGGGAAAGGGTGGATTTGAGGCTGAAGGCAGCAGGAAAGCCTGCAGCCCCCAGGTCTGTGGGGCTATGGAAGGGGTTCCCAAAGAGCTTTAGAACAAGGCATAATTTTCCCTGCTGGCTCTTTGGGCGGGGGACCCATCTCCAGACATATGGCCATTTTTGTGCCTGGAGCAGCGCCGAGTGGGAAAGGGTGGTGTCGAGGCTGAAGGCAGCAGGAAAGCCTGCAGCCCCCAGGTCTGTGGGGCCAAGCAAGCAGTTCCCAAAGAGCTTTAGAACAAGGCATAGTTTTCCCTGCTGGCTCTTTGGTCGAGGGACCCATCTCCAGCTGTATGGCCATTTTTATGCCTGGCGCGACGCCAAGTGGGAAAGGGTGGCTTTGAGGCTGAAGGCAGCAGGAAAGCCCGCAGCCCCCAGGTGTGTGGGGCTACGCAAGCGGTTCCCAAAGAGCTTTAGAACAAGGCATAGTTTTCCCTGCTGGCTCTTTGGGCGGGGGACCCATCTCCAGCCGTATGGCCATTTTTGTGCCTGGCGCGGCGCCAAGTGGGAAAGGGTGGCTTTGAGGCTGAAGGCAGCAGGAAAGCCCGCAGCCCCCAGGTCTGTGGGGCTATGGAAGCGGTTCCCAAAGAGCTTTAGAACAAGGCATAATTTTCCCTGCTGGCTCTTTGGGCGGGGGACCCATCTCCAGACATATGGCCATTTTTGTGCCTGGCGTGGTGCCAAGTGGGAAAGGGTGGTGTCGAGGCTGAAGGCAGCAGGAAAGCCTGCAGCCCCCAGGTCTGTGGGGCCAAGCAAGCGGTTCCCAAAGAGCTTTAGAACAAGGCATAGTTTTCCCTGCTGGCTCTTTGGGCGAGGGACCCATCTCCAGCTGTATGGCCATTTTTGTGCCTGGCGCGGCGCCAAGTGGGAAAGGGTGGCTTTGAGGCTGAAGGCAGCAGGAAAGGCCGCAGCCCCCAGGTCTGTGGGGCTACGCAAGCGGTTCCCAAAGAGCTTTAGAACAAGGCATAATTTTCCCTGCTGGCTCTCTGGGCGGGCGACCCATCTCCAGCCATAGGCCATTTTTGTGCCTGGCGCGGCGCCAAGTGGGAAAGGGTGCTGTTGAGGCTGAAGGCAGCAGCAAAGCCTGCAGCCCCCAGGTCTGTGGGGCTACGCAAGCGGTTCCCAAAGAGCTTTAGAACAAGGCATAGTTTTCCCTGCTGGCTCTTTGGGCGGGGGACCCATCTCCAGTCGTATGGCTATTTTTATACCTGGCGCGGTGCATAGTGGGAAAGGGTGGTTTTGACGCTGAAGGCAGCAGGAAAGCCTGCAGCCCCCAGGTCTGGGGGGCTACGCAAGCGGTTCCCAAAGAGCTTTAGAACAAGGCATAGTTTTCCTTGCTGGCTCTTTGGGCATGGGACCCATCTCCAGCCATAGGCCATTTTTGTGCCTGATGCGGCGCCAAGTGGGAAAGGGTGGTTTTGAGGCTGAAGGCAGCAGGAAAGCCCGCAGCCCCCAGGTCTGTGGAGCTACGCAAGCGGTTCCCAAAGAGCTTTAGAACAAGGCATAGTTTTCCCTGCTGGCTCTTTTGGCAGGGGACCCATCTCCAGCCGTATGGCCATTTTTGTGCCTGGCGCGGCGCCAAGTGGGAAAGGGTGGCTTTGAGGCTGAAGGCAGCAGGAAAGCCCGCAGCCCCCAGGTCTGTGGGGCTACGCAAGCGGTTCCCAAAGAGCTTTAGAACAAGGCATAGTTTTCCCTGCTGGCTCTTTGGGCGGGGGACCCATCTCCAGCCGTATGGCCATTTTTGTGCCTGGCGCGGCGCCAAGTGGGAAAGGGTGCTGTCGAGGCTGAAGGCAGCAGCAAAGCCTGCAGCCCCCAGGTCTGTGCGGCTACGCAAGCGGTTCCCAAAGAGCTTTAGAACAAGGCATAGTTTTCCCTGCTGGCTCTTTGGGCGGGGGACCCATCTCCAGCCGTATGGCCATTTTTGTGCCTGGCGCGGCGCCAAGTGGGAAAGGGTGGTTTTGAGGCTGAAGGCAGCAGGAAAGCCTGCAGCCCCCAGGTCTGTGGGGCTATGGAAGCGGTTCCCAAAGAGCTTTAGAACAAGGCATAATTTTCCCTGCTGGCTCTTTGGGCGGGGGACCCATCTCCAGACATATGGCGATTTTTGTGCCTGGCGCGGTGCCAAGTGGGAAAGGGTGGTGTCGAGGCTGAAGGCAGCAGGAAAGCCTGCAGCCCCCAGGTCTGTGGGGCCAAGCAAGCGGTTCCCAAAGAGCTTTAGAACAAGGCATAGTTTTCCCTGCTGGCTCTTTGGGCGAGGGACCCATCTAAAGTCGTATGGCTATTTTTATACCTGGCGCGGTGCGTAGTGGGAAAGGGTGGTTTTGACGCTGAAGGCAGCAGGAAAGCCCGCAGCCCCCAGGTCTGTGGGGCTACGCAAGCGGTTCCCAAAGAGCTTTAGAACAAGGCATAGTTTTCCCTGCTGGCTCTTTGGGCGAGGGACCCATCTAAAGTCGTATGGCCATTTTTGTGCCTGGCGCGGTGCGTAGTGGGAAAGGGTAGTGTCGAGGCTGAAGGCAGCAGGAAAGCCCGCAGCCCCCAGGTCTGTGCGGCTACGCAAGCGGTTCCCAAAGAGCTTTAGAACAAGGCATAGTTTTCCCTGCTGGCTCTTTGGGCGGGGGACGCATCTCCAGCCATAGGCCATTTTTGGGCCTGGCCCGGCGCCAAGCGGGAAAGGGTGTTGTCGAGGCTGAAGGCAGCAGGAAAGCCTGCAGCCCCCAGGTCTGTGGGGCCAAGAAAGCGGTTCCCAAAGAGCTTTAGAACAAGGCATAGTTTTCCCTGATGGCTCTTTGGGCATGGGACCCATCTCCAGCCATAGGCCATTTTTGTGCCTGCCACGACGCCAAGTGTTAAAGGGTGGCTTTGAGGCTGAAGGCAGCAGCAAAGCCTGCAGCCCCCAGGTCTGGGGGGCTACGCAAGCGGTTCCCAAAGAGCTTTAGAACAAGGCATAGTTTTCCCTGCTGGCTCTTTGGGCAGGGGACCCATCTCCAGCCATAGGCCATTTTTATGCCTGGCGCGGTGCGTAGTGGGAAAGGGTGGTGTCGAGGCTGAAGGCAGCAGGAAAGCCCGCAGCCCCCAGGTCTGTGCGGCTACGCAAGCGGTTCCCAAAGAGCTTTAGAACAAGGCATAGTTTTCCCTGCTGGCTCTTTGGGCGGGGGACCCATCTCCAGCCATAGGCCATTTTTGGGCCTGGCCCGGCGCCAAGTGGGAAAGGGTGGCTTTGAGGCTGAAGGCAGCAGGAAAGCCTGCAGCCCCCAGGTGTGTGGGGCTATGCAAGCGGTTCCCAAAGAGCTTTAGAACAAGGCATAGTTTTCCCTGCTGGCTCTTTGGGCGGGGGACCCATCTCCAGCCGTATGGCCATTTTTATGCCTGGCGCGGTGCGTAGTGGCAAAGGGTGGTGTCGAGGCTGAAGGCAGCAGGAAAGCCCGCAGCCCCCAGGTCTGTGCGGCTACGCAAGCGGTTCCCAAAGAGCTTTAGAACAAGGCATAGTTTTCCCTGCTGGCTCTTTGGGCGGGGGACCCATCTCCAGCCGTATGGCCATTTTTGGGCCTGGCGCGGCGCCAAGTGGGAAAGGGTGGCTTTGAGGCTGAAGGCAGCAGGAAAGCCTGCAGCCCCCAGGTCTGTGGGGCTACGCAAGCGGTTCCCAAAGAGCTTTAGAACAAGGCCTAGTTTTCCCTGATGGCTCTTTGGGCGGGGGACCCATCTCCAGCCGTATGGCCATTTTTGTGCCTGGCGCGGCGCCAAGTGGGAAAGGGTGGCTTTGAGGCTGAAGGCAGCAGGAAAGCCTGCAGCCCCCAGGTCTGTGGGGCTACGCAAGCGGTTCCCAAAGAGCTTTAGAACAAGGCATAGTTTTCCTTGCTGGCTCCTTGGGCGGGGGACCCATCTCCAGCCGTATGGCCATTTTTGTGCCTGGCGCGGCGCCAAGTGGGAAAGGGTGGTGTCGAGGCTGAATGCAGCAGGAAAGGCCGCAGCCCCCAGGTCTGTGGGGCTACGCAAGCGGTTCCCAAAGAGCTTTAGAACAAGGCATAGTTTTCCCTGCTGGCTCTTTGGGCGGGGGACCCATCTCCAGCCGTATGGCCATTTTTGTGCGTGGCGTGGCGCCAAGTGGGAAAGGGTGGTGTCGAGGCTGAAGACAGCAGTAAAGCCTGCAGCCCCCAGGTCTGTGCGGCTACGCAAGCGGTTCCCAAAGAGCTTTAGAACAAGGCATAGTTTTCCCTGCTGGCTCTTTGGGCGGGGGACCCATCTCCAGCCATAGGCCATTTTTGTGCCTAGCGCGGCGCCAAGTGGGAAAGGGTGGTGTCGAGGCTGAAGGCAGCAGGAAAGCCCGCAGCCCCCAGGTCTGTGCGGCTACGCAAGCGGTTCCCAAAGAGCTTTAGAACAAGGCATAGTTTTCCCTGCTGGCTCTTTGGGCGGGGGACCCATCTACAGACATATGGCCATTTTTGTGCCTGGCCCGGCGCCAAGTGGGAAAGGGTGCTGTCGAGGCTGAAGGCAGCAGCAAAGCCTGCAGCCCCCAGGTCTGTGGGGCTACCAAGCGGTTCCCAAAGAGCTTTAGAACAAGGCATAGTTTTCCCAGCTGGCTCTTTGGGCGGGGGACCCATCTCCAGTCGCATGGCTATTTTTATGCCTGGCGCGGTGCGTAGTGGGAAAGGGTGGTGTCGAGGCTGAAGGCAGCAGGAAAGCCCGCAGCCCCCAGGTCTGTGGGGCTACGCAAGCGGTTCCCAAAGAGCTTTAGAACAAGGCATAGTTTTCCCTGCTGGCTCTTTGGGCGGGGGACCCATCTCCAGCCGTATGGCCATTTTTGTGCCTGGCGCAGCGCCAAGTGGGAAAGGGTGGTGTCGAGGCTGAAGGCAGCAGGAAAGCCTGCAGCCCCCAGGTCTGTGCGGATACGCAAGTGGTTCCCAAAGAGCTTTAGAACAAGGCATAGTTTTCCCTGCTGGCTCTTTGGGCGGGGGACCCATCTCCAGCCGTATGGCCATTTTTGTGCCTGGCGCGGCACCAAGTGGGAAAGGGTGGTGTCGAGGCTGAAAGGCTGAAGGCAGCAGGAAAGCCTGCAGCCCCCAGGTCTGTGGGGCTACGCAAGCGGTTCCCAAAGAGCTTTAGAACAAGGCATAGTTTTCCCTGCTGGCTCTTTGGGCATGGGACCCATCTCCAGCCATAGGCCATTTTTGTGCCTAGCGCGGCGCCAAGTGGGAAAGGGTGGTGTCGAGTCTGAATGCAGCAGGAAATCCCGCAGCCCCCAGGTCTGTGCGGCTACGGAAGCGGTTCCCAAAGAGCTTTAGAACAAGGCATAGTTTTCCCTGCTGGCTCTTTTGGCAGGGGACCCATCTCCAGCCATATGGCCATTTTTGTGCCTGGCGCGGCGCAAAGTGGGAAAGGGTGCTGTCGAGGCTGAAGGCAGCAGGAAAGCCTGCAGCCCCCAGGTCTGTGGGGCTACGCAAGCGGTTCCCAAAGAGCTTTAGAACAAGGCATAGTTTTCCCTGATGGCTCTTTGGGCATGGGACCCATCTCCAGCCATAGGCCATTTTTGTGCCTGCCACGACGCCAAGTGTTAAAGGGTGGCTTTGAGGCTGAAGGCAGCAGGAAAGCCTGCAGCCCCCAGGTCTGGGGGGCTACGCAAGCGGTTCCCAAAGAGCTTTAGAACAAGGCATAGTTTTCCCTGCTTGTTCTTTGGGCGGGGGACCCATCTCCAGCCGTATGGCCATTTTTGTGCATGGCCAGGGGCCAAGTGGGAAAGGGTGGTTTTGAGGCTGAAGGCAGCAGGAAAGGCCGCAGCCCCCAGGTCTGTGGGGCTACGCAAGCGGTTCCCAAAGAGCTTTAGAACAAGGCATAGTTTTCCCTGCTGGCTCTTTGGGCGGGGGACCCATCTCCAGCCATATGGCCATTTTTGTGCCTGGCGCGGCGCCAAGTGGGAAAGGGTGCTGTCGAGGCTGAAGGCAGCAGGAGAGCATGCAGCCCCCAGGTCTGTGGGGCTACGCAAGCGGTTCCCAAAGAGCTTTAGAACAAGGCCTAGTTTTCCCTGCTGGCTCTTTGGGCGGGGGACCCATCTCCAGCCATAGGCCATTTTTATGCCTAGCGCGGCGCCAAGTGGGAAAGGGTGGTGTCGAGGCTGAAGGCAGCAGGAAAGCCCGCAGCCCCCAGGTCTGTGGGGCTACGCAAGCGGTTCCCAAAGAGCTTTAGAACAAGGCATAGTTTTCCCTGCTGGCTCTTTGGGCGGGGGACCCATCTCCAGCCGTATGGCCATTTTTGTGCCTGGCGCAGCGCCAAGTGGGAAAGGGTGGTGTCGAGGCTGAAGGCAGCAGGAAAGCCTGCAGCCCCCAGGTCTGTGCGGATACGCAAGTGGTTCCCAAAGAGCTTTAGAACAAGGCATAGTTTTCCCTGCTGGCTCTTTGGGCGGGGGACCCATCTCCAGCCGTATGGCCATTTTTGTGCCTGGCGCGGCACCAAGTGGGAAAGGGTGGTGTCGAGGCTGAAAGGCTGAAGGCAGCAGGAAAGCCTGCAGCCCCCAGGTCTGTGGGGCTATGGAAGCGGTTCCCAAAGAGCTTTAGAACAAGGCATAATTTTCCCTGCTGGCTCTTTGGGCGGGGGACCCATCTCCAGACATATGGCCATTTTTGTGCCTGGCGCGGTGCCAAGTGGGAAAGGGTGGTGTCGAGGCTGAAGGCAGCAGGAAAGCCTGCAGCCCCCAGGTCTGTGGGGCCAAGCAAGCGGTTCCCAAAGAGCTTTAGAACAAGGCATAGTTTTCCCTGCTGGCTCTTTGGGCGAGGGACCCATCTAAAGTCGTATGGCTATTTTTATACCTGGCGCGGTGCGTAGTGGGAAAGGGTGGTTTTGACGCTGAAGGCAGCAGGAAAGCCCGCAGCCCCCAGGTCTGTGGGGCTACGCAAGCGGTTCCCAAAGAGCTTTAGAACAAGGCATAGTTTTCCCTGCTGGCTCTTTGGGCGAGGGACCCATCTAAAGTCGTATGGCCATTTTTGTGCCTGGCGCGGTGCGTAGTGGGAAAGGGTAGTGTCGAGGCTGAAGGCAGCAGGAAAGCCCGCAGCCCCCAGGTCTGTGCGGCTACGCAAGCGGTTCCCAAAGAGCTTTAGAACAAGGCATAGTTTTCCCTGCTGGCTCTTTGGGCGGGGGACGCATCTCCAGCCATAGGCCATTTTTGGGCCTGGCCCGGCGCCAAGCGGGAAAGGGTGTTGTCGAGGCTGAAGGCAGCAGGAAAGCCTGCAGCCCCCAGGTCTGTGGGGCCAAGAAAGCGGTTCCCAAAGAGCTTTAGAACAAGGCATAGTTTTCCCTGATGGCTCTTTGGGCATGGGACCCATCTCCAGCCATAGGCCATTTTTGTGCCTGCCACGACGCCAAGTGTTAAAGGGTGGCTTTGAGGCTGAAGGCAGCAGCAAAGCCTGCAGCCCCCAGGTCTGGGGGGCTACGCAAGCGGTTCCCAAAGAGCTTTAGAACAAGGCATAGTTTTCCCTGCTGGCTCTTTGGGCAGGGGACCCATCTCCAGCCATAGGCCATTTTTATGCCTGGCGCGGTGCGTAGTGGGAAAGGGTGGTGTCGAGGCTGAAGGCAGCAGGAAAGCCCGCAGCCCCCAGGTCTGTGCGGCTACGCAAGCGGTTCCCAAAGAGCTTTAGAACAAGGCATAGTTTTCCCTGCTGGCTCTTTGGGCGGGGGACCCATCTCCAGCCATAGGCCATTTTTGGGCCTGGCCCGGCGCCAAGTGGGAAAGGGTGGCTTTGAGGCTGAAGGCAGCAGGAAAGCCTGCAGCCCCCAGGTGTGTGGGGCTATGCAAGCGGTTCCCAAAGAGCTTTAGAACAAGGCATAGTTTTCCCTGCTGGCTCTTTGGGCGGGGGACCCATCTCCAGCCGTATGGCCATTTTTATGCCTGGCGCGGTGCGTAGTGGCAAAGGGTGGTGTCGAGGCTGAAGGCAGCAGGAAAGCCCGCAGCCCCCAGGTCTGTGCGGCTACGCAAGCGGTTCCCAAAGAGCTTTAGAACAAGGCATAGTTTTCCCTGCTGGCTCTTTGGGCGGGGGACCCATCTCCAGCCGTATGGCCATTTTTGGGCCTGGCGCGGCGCCAAGTGGGAAAGGGTGGCTTTGAGGCTGAAGGCAGCAGGAAAGCCTGCAGCCCCCAGGTCTGTGGGGCTACGCAAGCGGTTCCCAAAGAGCTTTAGAACAAGGCCTAGTTTTCCCTGATGGCTCTTTGGGCGGGGGACCCATCTCCAGCCGTATGGCCATTTTTGTGCCTGGCGCGGCGCCAAGTGGGAAAGGGTGGCTTTGAGGCTGAAGGCAGCAGGAAAGCCTGCAGCCCCCAGGTCTGTGGGGCTACGCAAGCGGTTCCCAAAGAGCTTTAGAACAAGGCATAGTTTTCCTTGCTGGCTCCTTGGGCGGGGGACCCATCTCCAGCCGTATGGCCATTTTTGTGCCTGGCGCGGCGCCAAGTGGGAAAGGGTGGTGTCGAGGCTGAATGCAGCAGGAAAGGCCGCAGCCCCCAGGTCTGTGGGGCTACGCAAGCGGTTCCCAAAGAGCTTTAGAACAAGGCATAGTTTTCCCTGCTGGCTCTTTGGGCGGGGGACCCATCTCCAGCCGTATGGCCATTTTTGTGCGTGGCGTGGCGCCAAGTGGGAAAGGGTGGTGTCGAGGCTGAAGGCAGCAGTAAAGCCTGCAGCCCCCAGGTCTGTGCGGCTACGCAAGCGGTTCCCAAAGAGCTTTAGAACAAGGCATAGTTTTCCCTGCTGGCTCTTTGGGCGGGGGACCCATCTCCAGCCATAGGCCATTTTTGTGCCTAGCGCGGCGCCAAGTGGGAAAGGGTGGTGTCGAGGCTGAAGGCAGCAGGAAAGCCCGCAGCCCCCAGGTCTGTGCGGCTACGCAAGCGGTTCCCAAAGAGCTTTAGAACAAGGCATAGTTTTCCCTGCTGGCTCTTTGGGCGGGGGACCCATCTACAGACATATGGCCATTTTTGTGCCTGGCCCGGCGCCAAGTGGGAAAGGGTGCTGTCGAGGCTGAAGGCAGCAGCAAAGCCTGCAGCCCCCAGGTCTGTGGGGCTACCAAGCGGTTCCCAAAGAGCTTTAGAACAAGGCATAGTTTTCCCAGCTGGCTCTTTGGGCGGGGGACCCATCTCCAGTCGCATGGCTATTTTTATGCCTGGCGCGGTGCGTAGTGGGAAAGGGTGGTGTCGAGGCTGAAGGCAGCAGGAAAGCCCGCAGCCCCCAGGTCTGTGGGGCTACGCAAGCGGTTCCCAAAGAGCTTTAGAACAAGGCATAGTTTTCCCTGCTGGCTCTTTGGGCGGGGGACCCATCTCCAGCCGTATGGCCATTTTTGTGCCTGGCGCAGCGCCAAGTGGGAAAGGGTGGTGTCGAGGCTGAAGGCAGCAGGAAAGCCTGCAGCCCCCAGGTCTGTGCGGATACGCAAGTGGTTCCCAAAGAGCTTTAGAACAAGGCATAGTTTTCCCTGCTGGCTCTTTGGGCGGGGGACCCATCTCCAGCCGTATGGCCATTTTTGTGCCTGGCGCGGCACCAAGTGGGAAAGGGTGGTGTCGAGGCTGAAAGGCTGAAGGCAGCAGGAAAGCCTGCAGCCCCCAGGTCTGTGGGGCTACGCAAGCGGTTCCCAAAGAGCTTTAGAACAAGGCATAGTTTTCCCTGCTGGCTCTTTGGGCATGGGACCCATCTCCAGCCATAGGCCATTTTTGTGCCTAGCGCGGCGCCAAGTGGGAAAGGGTGGTGTCGAGTCTGAATGCAGCAGGAAATCCCGCAGCCCCCAGGTCTGTGCGGCTACGGAAGCGGTTCCCAAAGAGCTTTAGAACAAGGCATAGTTTTCCCTGCTGGCTCTTTTGGCAGGGGACCCATCTCCAGCCATATGGCCATTTTTGTGCCTGGCGCGGCGCAAAGTGGGAAAGGGTGCTGTCGAGGCTGAAGGCAGCAGGAAAGCCTGCAGCCCCCAGGTCTGTGGGGCTACGCAAGCGGTTCCCAAAGAGCTTTAGAACAAGGCATAGTTTTCCCTGATGGCTCTTTGGGCATGGGACCCATCTCCAGCCATAGGCCATTTTTGTGCCTGCCACGACGCCAAGTGTTAAAGGGTGGCTTTGAGGCTGAAGGCAGCAGGAAA
This sequence comes from Rissa tridactyla, assembly GCF_028500815.1. Taxonomy (NCBI): domain Eukaryota; kingdom Metazoa; phylum Chordata; class Aves; order Charadriiformes; family Laridae; genus Rissa; species Rissa tridactyla. The sequence continues at coordinate 75,154 of NW_026529603.1, forward strand.
GCCTGCAGCCCCCAGGTCTGGGGGGCTACGCAAGCGGTTCCCAAAGAGCTTTAGAACAAGGCATAGTTTTCCCTGCTTGTTCTTTGGGCGGGGGACCCATCTCCAGCCGTATGGCCATTTTTGTGCATGGCCAGGGGCCAAGTGGGAAAGGGTGGTTTTGAGGCTGAAGGCAGCAGGAAAGGCCGCAGCCCCCAGGTCTGTGGGGCTACGCAAGCGGTTCCCAAAGAGCTTTAGAACAAGGCATAGTTTTCCCTGCTGGCTCTTTGGGCGGGGGACCCATCTCCAGCCATATGGCCATTTTTGTGCCTGGCGCGGCGCCAAGTGGGAAAGGGTGCTGTCGAGGCTGAAGGCAGCAGGAGAGCATGCAGCCCCCAGGTCTGTGGGGCTACGCAAGCGGTTCCCAAAGAGCTTTAGAACAAGGCCTAGTTTTCCCTGCTGGCTCTTTGGGCGGGGGACCCATCTCCAGCCATAGGCCATTTTTATGCCTAGCGCGGCGCCAAGTGGGAAAGGGTGGTGTCGAGGCTGAAGGCAGCAGGAAAGCCCGCAGCCCCCAGGTCTGTGGGGCTACGCAAGCGGTTCCCAAAGAGCTTTAGAACAAGGCATAGTTTTCCCTGCTGGCTCTTTGGGCGGGGGACCCATCTCCAGCCGTATGGCCATTTTTGTGCCTGGCGCAGCGCCAAGTGGGAAAGGGTGGTGTCGAGGCTGAAGGCAGCAGGAAAGCCTGCAGCCCCCAGGTCTGTGCGGATACGCAAGTGGTTCCCAAAGAGCTTTAGAACAAGGCATAGTTTTCCCTGCTGGCTCTTTGGGCGGGGGACCCATCTCCAGCCGTATGGCCATTTTTGTGCCTGGCGCGGCACCAAGTGGGAAAGGGTGGTGTCGAGGCTGAAAGGCTGAAGGCAGCAGGAAAGCCTGCAGCCCCCAGGTCTGTGGGGCTACGCAAGCGGTTCCCAAAGAGCTTTAGAACAAGGCATAGTTTTCCCTGCTGGCTCTTTGGGCATGGGACCCATCTCCAGCCATAGGCCATTTTTGTGCCTAGCGCGGCGCCAAGTGGGAAAGGGTGGTGTCGAGTCTGAATGCAGCAGGAAAGCCTGCAGCCCCCAGGTCTGTGCGGCTACGCAAGCGGTTCCCAAAGAGCTTTAGAACAAGGCATAGTTTTCCCTGCTGGCTCTTTTGGCAGGGGACCCATCTCCAGCCATATGGCCATTTTTGTGCCTGGCGCGGCGCAAAGTGGGAAAGGGTGCTGTCGAGGCTGAAGGCAGCAGGAAAGCCTGCAGCCCCCAGGTCTGTGGGGCTACGCAAGCGGTTCCCAAAGAGCTTTAGAACAAGGCATAGTTTTCCCTGATGGCTCTTTGGGCATGGGACCCATCTCCAGCCATAGGCCATTTTTGTGCCTGCCACGACGCCAAGTGTTAAAGGGTGACTTTGAGGCTGAAGGCAGCAGGAAAGCCTGTAGCCCCCAGGTCTGGGGGGCTACGCAAGCGGTTCCCAAAGAGCTTTAGAACAAGGCATAGTTTTCCCTGCTTGTTCTTTGAGCGGGGGACCCATCTCCAGCCGTATGGCCATTTTTGTGCATGGCCAGGGGCCAAGTGGGAAAGGGTGGTTTTGAGGCTGAAGGCAGCAGGAAAGGCCGCAGCCCCCAGGTCTGTGGGGCTACGCAAGCGGTTCCCAAAGAGCTTTAGAACAAGGCATAGTTTTCCCTGCTGGCTCTTTGGGCGGGGGACCCATCTCCAGCCATATGGCCATTTTTGTGCCTGGCGCGGCGCCAAGTGGGAAAGGGTGCTGTCGAGGCTGAAGGCAGCAGGAGAGCATGCAGCCCCCAGGTCTGTGCGGATACGCAAGTGGTTCCCAAAGAGCTTTAGAACAAGGCATAGTTTTCCCTGCTTGCTCTTTGGGCGGGGGACCCATCTCCAGCCGTATGGCCATTTTTGTGCGTGGCGTGGCGCCAAGTGGGAAAGGGTGGTGTCGAGGCTGAAGGCAGCAGTAAAGCCTGCAGCCCCCAGGTCTGTGCGGCTACGCAAGCGGTTCCCAAAGAGCTTTAGAACAAGGCATAGTTTTCCCTGCTGGCTCTTTGGGCGGGGGACCCATCTCCAGCCGTATGGCCATTTTTGTGCATGGCCAGGGGCCAAGTGGGAAAGGGTGGTGTCGAGGCTGAAGGCAGCAGGAAAGCCCGCAGCCCCCAGGTCTGTGGGGCTACGCAAGCGGTTCCCAAAGAGCTTTAGAACAAGGCATAGTTTTCCCTGCTGGCTCTTTGGGCATGGGACCCATCTCCAGCCATAGGCCATTTTTGTGCCTAGCGCGGCGCCAAGTGGGAAAGGGTGGTGTCGAGGCTGAAGGCAGCAGGAAAGCCCGCAGCCCCCAGGTCTGTGGGGCTACGCAAGCGGTTCCCAAAGAGCTTTAGAACAAGGCATAGTTTTCCCTGCTGGCTCTTTGGGCGGGGGACCCATCTCCAGCCGTATGGCCATTTTTGTGCCTGGCGCGGCGCAAAGTGGGAAAGGGTGCTGTCGAGGCTGAAGGCAGCAGCAAAGCCTGCAGCCCCCAGGTCTGTGGGGCTACGCAAGCGGTTCCCAAAGAGCTTTAGAACAAGGCATAGTTTTCTCTGCTGGCTCTTTGGGAGGGGGACCCATCTCCAGCCGTATGGCCATTTTTGTGCCTGGCGCGGCGCCAAGTGGGAAAGGGTGGCTTTGAGGCTGAAGGCAGCAGGAAAGCCTGCAGCCCCCAGGTCTGTGGGGCTATGGAAGCGGTTCCCAAAGAGCTTTAGAACAAGGCATAATTTTCCCTGCTGGCTCTTTGGGCGGGGGACCCATCTCCAGACATATGGCCATTTTTGTGCCTGGCGCGGTGCCAAGTGGGAAAGGGTGGTTTCGAGGCTAAAGGCAGCAGGAAGACCTGCAGCCCCCAGGTCTGTGGGGCCAAGCAAGCGGTTCCCAAAGAGCTTTAGAACAAGGCATAATTTTCCCTGCTGGCTCTTTGGGCGAGGGACCCATCTCCAGTCGTATGGCTATTTTTATACCTGGCGCGGTGCGTAGTGGGAAAGGGTGGTTTTGACGTTGAAGGCAGCAGGAAAGCCCGCAGCCCCCACGTCTGTGGGGCTACGCAAGCGGTTCCAAAGAGCTTTAGAACAAGGCATAGTTTTCCCTGCTGGCTCTTTGGGCGGGGGATCCATCTCCAGCCGTATGGCCATTTTTGTGCCTGGCGCGGTGCGTAGTGGGAAAGGGTGGTGTCGAGGCTGAAGGCAGCAGGAAAGCCCGCAGCCCCCAGGTCTGTGGGGCTACGCAAGCGGTTCCCAAAGAGCTTTAGAACAAGGCATAGTTTTCCCTGCTGGCTCTTTGGGCGGGGGACCCATCTCCAGCCATAGGCCATTTTTGGGCCTGGCCTGGCGCCAAGCGGGAAAGGGTGTTGTCGAGGCTGAAGGCAGCAGCAAAGCCTGCAGCCCCCAGGTCTGTGGGGCCAAGAAAGCGGTTCCCAAAGAGCTTTAGAACAAGGCATATTTTTCCCTGATGGCTCTTTGGGCATGGGACCCATCTCCAGCCATAGGCCATTTTTGTGCCTGCCACGACGCCAAGTGTTAAAGGGTGGCTTTGAGGCTGAAGGCAGCAGGAAAGCCTGCAGCCCCCAGGTCTGTGGGGCTACGCAAGCGGTTCCCAAAGAGCTTTAGAACAAGGCATAGTTTTCCTTGCTGGCTCTTTGGGCATGGGACCCATCTCCAGCCATAGGCCATTTTTGTGCCTGATGCGGCGCCAAGTGGGAAAGGGTGGCTTTGAGGCTGAAGGCAGCAGGAAAGCGCGCAGCCCCCAGGTCTGTGGGGCTACGCAAGCGGTTCCCAAAGAGCTTTAGAACAAGGCATAGTTTTCCCTGCTGGCTCTTTGGGCGGGGGACCCATCTCCAGCCGTATGGCCATTTTTGTGCCTGGCGCGGCGCCAAGTGGGAAAGGGTGGTGTCGAGGCTGAAGGCAGCAGCAAAGCCTGCAGCCCCCAGGTCTGTGCGGCTACGCAAGCGGTTCCCAAAGAGCTTTAGAACAAGGCATAGTTTTCCCTGCTGGCTCTTTGGGCGGGGGACCCATCTCCAGCCATAGGCCATTTTTATGCCTAGCGCGGCGCCAAGTGGGAAAGGGTGGTGTCGAGGCTGAAGGCAGCAGGAAAGCCCGCAGCCCCCAGGTCTGTGGGGCTACGCAAGCGGTTCCCAAAGAGCTTTAGAACAAGGCCTAGTTTTCCCTGCTGGCTCTTTGGGCGGGGGACCCATCTCCAGCCGTATGGCCATTTTTATACCTGGCGCGGTGCGTAGTGGGAAAGGGTGGTTTTGACGCTGAAGGCAGCAGGAAAGCCCGCAGCCCCCAGGTCTGTGGGGCTACGCAAGCGGTTCCCAAAGAGCTTTAAAACAAGGCATAGTTTTCCCTGCTGGCTGTTTGGGCAGGGGACCCATCTCCAGCCATAGGCCATTTTTATGCCTGGCGCGGTGCGTAGTGGGAAAGGGTGGTGTCGAGGCTGAAGGCAGCAGGAAAGCCCGCAGCCCCCAGGTCTGTGCGGCTACGCAAGCGGTTCCCAAAGAGCTTTAGAACAAGGCATAGTTTTCCCTGATGGCTCTTTGGGCGGGGGACCCATCTCCAGCCGTATGGCCATTTTTATGCCTGGCGCGGTGCGTAGTGGGAAAGGGTGGTGTCGAGGCTGAAGGCAGCAGGAAAGCCCGCAGCCCCCAGGTCTGTGCGGCTACGCAAGCGGTTCCCAAAGAGCTTTAGAACAAGGCATAGTTTTCCCTGCTGGCTCTTTGGGCGAGGGACCCATCTCCAGTTGTATGGCCATTTTTTTGCCTGGCGCGGCGCCAAGTGGGAAAGGGTGGTGTCGAGGCTGAAGGCAGCAGCAAACCCTGCAGCCCCCAGGTCTGTGGGGCTACGCAAGCGGTTCCCAAAGAGCTTTAGAACAAGGCATAGTTTTCCCTGCTGGCTCTTTGGGCGGGGGACCCATCTCCAGCTGTATGGCCATTTTTGTGCCTGGCGCGGCGCCAAGTGGGAAAGGGTGCTGTCGAGGCTGAAGGCAGCAGGAAAGCCTGCAGCCCCCAGGTCTGTGGGGCTACGCAAGCGGTTCCCAAAGAGCTTTAGAACAAGGCATAGTTTTCCCTGCTGGCTCTTTGGGCGGGGGGACCCATCTCCAGCCGTATGGCCATTTTTATGCCTGGCGCGGTGCGTAGTGGGAAAGGGTGGTGTCGAGGCTGAAGACAGCAGGAAAGCCCGCAGCCCCCAGGTCTGTGCGGCTACGCAAGCGGTTCCCAAAGAGCTTTAGAACAAGGCATAGTTTTCCCTGCTGGCTCTTTGGGCGGGGGACCCATCTCCAGCCGTATGGCCATTTTTGGGCCTGGCGCGGCGCCAAGTGGGAAAGGGTGGCTTTGAGGCTGAAGGCAGCAGAAAGCCTGCAGCCCCCAGGTCTGTGGGGCTACGCAAGCGGTTCCCAAAGAGCTTTAGAACAAGGCCTAGTTTTCCCTGCTGGCTCTTTGGGCAGGGGACCCATCTCCAGCCATAGGCCATTTTTATGCCTAGCGCGGCGCCAAGTGGGAAAGGGTGGTGTCGAGGCTGAAGGCAGCAGGAAAGCCCGCAGCCCCCAGGTCTGTGGGGCTACGCAAGCGGTTCCCAAAGAGCTTTAGAACAAGGCATAGTTTTCCCTGCTGGCTCTTTGGGCGGGGGACCCATCTCCAGCCGTATGGCCATTTTTGTGCCTGGCGCGGCGCCAAGTGGGAAAGGGTGACTTTGAGGCTGAAGGCAGCAGGAAAGCCTGCAGCCCCAGGTCTGTGGGGCTACGCAAGCGGTTCCCAAAGAGCTTTAGAACAAGGCATAGTTTTCCTTGCTGGCTCCTTGGGCGGGGGACCCATCTCCAGCCGTATGGCCATTTTTGAGCCTGGCGCGGCGCCAAGTGGGAAAGGGTGGTGTCGAGGCTGAATGCAGCAGGAAAGGCCGCAGCCCCCAGGTCTGTGGGGCTACGCAAGCGGTTCCCAAAGAGCTTTAGAACAAGGCATAGTTTTCCCTGCTGGCTCTTTGGGCGGGGGACCCATCTCCAGCCATATGGCCATTTTTGTGCCTGGCGCGGCGCCAAGTGGGAAAGGGTGCTGTCGAGGCTGAAGGCAGCAGGAGAGCATGCAGCCCCCAGGTCTGTGCGGATACGCAAGTGGTTCCCAAAGAGCTTTAGAACAAGGCATAGTTTCCCTGCTGTCTCTTTGGGCGGGGGGACCCATCTCCAGCCGTATGGCCATTTTTGTGCCTGGCCCGGCGCCAAGTGGGAAAGGGTGGTGTCGAGGCTGAAGGCAGCAGGAAAGCCTGCAGCCCCCAGGTCTGTGGGGCTACACAAGCGGTTCCCAAAGAGCTTTAGAACAAGGCATAGTTTTCCCTGCTGGCTCTTTGGGCGGGGGACCCATCTCCAGTCGTATGGCTATTTTTATGCCTGGCGCGGTGCGTAGTGGCAAAGGGTGGTGTCGAGGTTGAAGGCAGCAGGAAAGCCCGCAGCCCCCAGGTCTGTGGGGCTACGCAAGCGGTTCCCAAAGAGCTTTAGAACAAGGCATAGTTTTCCCTGCTGGCTCTTTGGGCATGGGACCCATCTCCAGCCATAGGCCATTTTTGTGCCTAGCGCGGCGCCAAGTGGGAAAGGGTGGTTTTGAGGCTGAAGGCAGCAGGAAAGCCCGCAGCCCCCAGGTCTGTGCGGCTACGCAAGCGGTTCCCAAAGAGCTTTAGAACAAGGCATATTTTTCCCTGATGGCTCTTTGGGCGGGGGACCCATCTACAGACATATGGCCATTTTTGTGCCTGGCCCGGCGCCAAGTGGGAAAGTGTGCTGTCGAGGCTGAAGGCAGCAGCAAAGCCTGCAGCCCCCAGGTCTGTGGGGCTACGCAAGCGGTTCCCAAAGAGCTTTAGAACAAGGCATAGTTTTCCCAGCTGGCTCTTTGGGCGGGGGACCCATCTCCAGTCGTATGGCTATTTTTATGCCTGGCGCGGTGCGTAGTGGGAAAGGGTGGTGTCGAGGCTGAAGGCAGCAGGAAAGCCCGCAGCCCCCAGGTCTGTGGGGCTACGCAAGCGGTTCCCAAAGAGCTTTAGAACAAGGCATAGTTTTCCCTGCTGGCTCTTTGGGCGAGGGACCCATCTCCAGTCGTATGGCTATTTTTATACCTGGCGCGGTGCGTAGTGGGAAAGGGTGGTTTTGACGTTGAAGGCAGCAGGAAAGCCCGCAGCCCCCACGTCTGTGGGGCTACGCAAGCGGTTCCCAAAGAGCTTTAGAACAAGGCATAGTTTTCCCTGCTGGCTCTTTGGGCGGGGGATCCATCTCCAGCCGTATGGCCATTTTTGTGCCTGGCGCGGTGCGTAGTGGGAAAGGGTGGTGTCGAGGCTGAAGGCAGCAGGAAAGCCCGCAGCCCCCAGGTCTGTGCGGCTACGCAAGCGGTTCCCAAAGAGCTTTAGAACAAGGCATAGTTTTCCCTGCTGGCTCTTTGGGCGGGGGACCCATCTCCAGCCATAGGCCATTTTTGGGCCTGGCCCGGCGCCAAGCGGGAAAGGGTGTTGTCGAGGCTGAAGGCAGGAGCAAAGCCTGCAGCCCCCAGGTCTGTGGGGCCAAGAAAGCGGTTCCCAAAGAGCTTTAGAACAAGGCATAGTTTTCCCTGATGGCTCTTTGGGCATGGGACCCATCTCCAGCCATAGGCCATTTTTGTGCCTGCCACGACGCCAAGTGTTAAAGGGTGGCTTTGAGGCTGAAGGCAGCAGGAAAGCCTGCAGCCCCCAGGTCTGGGGGGCTACGCAAGCGGTTCCCAAAGAGCTTTAGAACAAGGCATAGTTTTCCTTGCTGGCTCTTTGGGCATGGGACCCATCTCCAGCCATAGGCCATTTTTGTGCCTGATGCGGCGCCAAGTGGGAAAGGGTGGTTTTGAGGCTGAAGGCAGCAGGAAAGCCCGCAGCCCCCAGGTCTGTGGAGCTACGCAAGCGGTTCCCAAAGAGCTTTAGAACAAGGCATAGTTTTCCCTGCTGGCTCTTTTGGCAGGGGACCCATCTCCAGCCGTATGGCCATTTTTGTGCCTGGCGCGGCGCCAAGTGGGAAAGGTTGGCTTTGAGGCTGAAGGCAGCAGGAAAGCGCGCAGCCCCCAGGTCTGTGGGGCTATGCAAGCGGTTCCCAAAGAGCTTTAGAACAAGGCATAGTTTTCCCTGCTGGCTCTTTGGGCGGGGGACCCATCTCCAGCCGTATGGCCATTTTTGTGCCTGGCCCGGCGCCAAGTGGGAAAGGGTGCTGTCGAGGCTGAAGGCAGCAGCAAAGCCTGCAGCCCCCAGGTCTGTGCGGCTACGCAAGCGGTTCCCAAAGAGCTTTAGAACAAGGCATAGTTTTCCCTGCTGGCTCTTTGGGCGGGGGACCCATCTCCAGCCGTATGGCCATTTTTGTGCCTGGCGCGACTCCAAGTGGGAAAGGGTGGCTTTGAGGCTGAAGGCAGCAGGAAAGCCTGCAGCCCCCAGGTCTGTGGGGCTACGCAAGCGGTTCCCAAAGAGCTTTCGAACAAGGCATAGTTTTCCCTGATGGCTCTTTGGGCGGGGGACCCATCTCCAGTCGTATGGCTATTTTTATGCCTGGCGCGGTGCGTAGTGGCAAAGGGTGGTGTCGAGGCTGAAGGCAGCAGGAAAGCCCGCAGCCCCCAGGTCTGTGGGGCTACGCAAGCGGTTCCCAAAGAGCTTTAGAACAAGGCATAGTTTTCCCTGCTGGCTCTTTGGGCATGGGACCCATGTCCAGCCATAGGCCATTTTTGTGCCTAGCGCGGCGCCAAGTGGGAAAGGGTGCTGTCGAGGCTGAAGGCAGCAGGAAAGGCCGCAGCCCCCAGGTCTGTGCGGCTACGCAAGCGGTTCCCAAAGAGCTTTAGAACAAGGCATAGTTTTCCCTGCTGGCTCTTTGGGCGGGGGACCCATCTACAGACATATGGCCATTTTTGTGCCTGGCGTGGCGCCAAGTGGGAAAGTGTGCTGTCGAGGCTGAAGGCAGCAGCAAAGCCTGCAGCCCCCAGGTCTGTGGGGCTACGCAAGCGGTTCCCAAAGAGCTTTAGAACAAGGCATAGTTTTCACAGCTGGCTCTTTGGGCGGGGGACCCATCTCCAGTCGTATGGCTATTTTTATGCCTAGCGCGGTGCGTAGTGGGAAAGTCTGGTGTCGAGGCTGAAGGCAGCAGGAAAGCCCGCAGCCCCCAGGTCTGTGGGGCTACGCAAGCGGTTCCCAAAGAGCTTTAGAACAAGGCATAGTTTTCCCTGCTGGCTCTTTGGGCGGGGGACCCATCTCCAGCCGTATGGCCATTTTTGTGCCTGGCGCAGCGCCAAGTGGGAAAGGGTGTTGTCGAGGCTGAAGGCAGCAGCAAAGCCTGCAGCCCCCAGGTCTGTGGGGCCAAGAAAGCGGTTCCCAAAGAGCTTTAGAACAAGGCATAGTTTTCCGTGACGGCTCTTTGGGCATGGGACCCATCTCCAGCCATAGGCCATTTTTGTGCCTGCCACGACGCCAAGTGTTAAAGGGTGGCTTTGAGGCTGAAGGCAGCAGGAAAGCCTGCAGCCCCAGGTCTGGGGGGCTACGCAAGCGGTTCCCAAAGAGCTTTAGAACAAGGCATAGTTTTCCTTGCTGGCTCTTTGGGCATGGGACCCATCTCCAGCCATAGGCCATTTTTGTGCCTGATGCGGCGCCAAGTGGGAAAGGGTGGTTTTGAGGCTGAAGGCAGCAGGAAAGCCCGCAGTCCCCAGGTCTGTGGAGCTACGCAAGCGGTTCCCAAAGAGCTTTAGAACAAGGCATAGTTTTCCCTGCTGGCTCTTTTGGCAGGGGACCCATCTCCAGCCGTATGGCCATTTTTGTGCCTGGCGCGGCGCCAAGTGGGAAAGGGTGCTGTCGAGGCTGAAGGCAGCAACAAAGCCTGCAGCCCCCAGGTCTGTGGGGCTACGCAAGCGGTTCCCAAAGAGCTTTAGAACAAGGCATAGTTTTCCCTGCTGGCTCTTTGGGCGGGGGACCCATCTCCAGCCGTATGGCCATTTTTGTGCCTGGCGCGGCGCCAAGTGGGAAAGGGTGGCTTTGAGGCTGAAGGCAGCAGGAAAGCCTGCAGCCCCCAGGTCTGTGGGGCCAAGCAAGCGGTTCCCAAAGAGCTTTAGAACAAGGCATAGTTTTCCCTGCTGGCTCTTTGGGCGAGGGACCCATGTCCAGTTGTATGGCCATTTTTGTTCCTGGCGCGGCGCCAAGTGGGAAAGGGTGGCTTTGAGGCTGAAGGCAGCAGGAAAGGCCGCAGCCCCCAGGTCTGTGGGGCTACGCAAGCGGTTCCCAAAGAGCTTTAGAACAAGGCATAATTTTCCCTGCTGGCTCTCTGGGCGGGCGACCCATCTCCAGCCATAGGCCATTTTGTGCCTGGCGCGGCGCCAAGTGGGAAAGGGTGCTGTTGAGGCTGAAGGCAGCAGCAAAGCCTGCAGCCCCCAGGTCTGTGGGGCTACGCAAGCGGTTCCCAAAGAGCTTTAGAACAAGGCATATTTTTCCCTGCTGGCTCTTTGGGCGGGGGACCCATCTCCAGTCGTATGGCTATTTTTATACCTGGCGCGGTGCGTAGTGGGAAAGGGTGGTTTTGACGCTGAAGGCAGCAGGAAAGCCCGCAGCCCCCAGGTCTGTAGGGCTACGCAAGCGGTTCCAAAGAGCTTTAGAACAAGGCATAGTTTTCCCTGCTGGCTCTTTGGGCAGGGGACCCATCTCCAGCCATAGGCCATTTTTATGCCTGGCGCGGTGCGTAGTGGGAAAGGGTGGTGTCGAGGCTGAAGGCAGCAGGAAAGCCCGCAGCCCCCAGGTCTGTGCGGCTACGCAAGCGGTTCCCAAAGAGCTTTAGAACAAGGCATAGTTTTCCCTGCTGGCTCTTTGGGCGGGGGACCCATCTCCAGCCATAGGCCATTTTTGGGCCTGGCCCGGCGCCAAGAGGGAAAGGCTGGCTTTGAGGCTGAAGGCAGCAGGAAAGCCTGCAGCCCCCAGGTGTGTGGGGCTATGCAAGCGGTTCCCAAAGAGCTTTAGAACAAGGCATAGTTTTCCCTGCTGGCTCTTTGGGCGGGGGACCCATCTCCAGCTGTATGGTCATTTTTGTGCCTGGCGCGGCGCCAAGTGGGAAAGGGTGGCTTTGAGGCTGAAGGCAGCAGGAAAGCCTGCAGCCCCCAGGTCTGTGGGGCTACGCAAGCGGTTCCCAAAGAGCTTTAGAACAAGCATAGTTTTCCCTGCTGGCTCTTTGGGCGGGGGACCCATCTCCAGCCGTATGGCCATTTTTATGCCTGGCGCGGTGCGTAGTGGCAAAGGGTGGCTTTGAGGCTGAAGGCAGCAGGAAAGGCCGCAGCCCCCAGGTCTGTGCGGCTACGCAAGCGGTTCCCAAAGAGCTTTAGAACAAGGCATAGTTTTCCCTGCTGGCTCTTTGGGCGGGGGACCCATCTCCAGCCGTATGGCCATTTTTGGGCCTGGCGCGGCGCCAAGTGGGAAAGGGTGGCTTTGAGGCTGAAGCAGCAGGAAAGCCTGCAGCCCCCAGGTCTGTGGGGCTACGCAAGCGGTTCCCAAAGAGCTTTAGAACAAGGCCTAGTTTTCCCTGCTGGCTCTTTGGGCGGGGGACCCATCTCCAGCCATAGGCCATTTTTATGCCTAGCGCGGCGCCAAGTGGGAAAGGGTGGTGTCGAGGCTGAAGGCAGCAGGAAAGCCCGCAGCCCCCAGGTCTGTGGGGCTACGCAAGCGGTTCCCAAAGAGCTTTAGAACAAGGCATAGTTTTCCCTGCTGGCTCTTTGGGCGGGGGACCCATCTCCAGCCATAGGCCATTTTTGTGCCTGGCGCGGCGCCAAGTGGGAAAGGGTGACTTTGAGGCTGAAGGCAGCAGGAAAGCCTGCAGCCCCCAGGTCTGTGGGGCTACGCAAGCGGTTCCCAAAGAGCTTTAGAACAAGGCATAGTTTTCCTTGCTGGCTCCTTGGGCGGGGGACCCATCTCCAGCCGTATGGCCATTTTTGAGCCTGGCGCGGCGCCAAGTGGGAAAGGGTGGTGTCGAGGCTGAATGCAGCAGGAAAGGCCGCAGCCCCCAGGTCTGTGGGGCTACGCAAGCGGTTCCCAAAGAGCTTTAGAACAAGGCATAGTTTTCCCTGCTGGCTCTTTGGGCGGGGGACCCATCTCCAGCCATATGGCCATTTTTGTGCCTGGCGCGGCGCCAAGTGGGAAAGGGTGCTGTCGAGGCTGAAGGCAGCAGGAGAGCATGCAGCCCCCAGGTCTGTGCGGATACGCAAGTGGTTCCCAAAGAGCTTTAGAACAAGGCATAGTTTTCCCTGCTGGCTCTTTGGGCGGGGGACCCATCTCCAGCCGTATGGCCATTTTTGTGCCTGGCGCGGCGCCAAGTGGAAAGGGTGCTGTGGAGGCTGAAGGCAGCAGCAAAGCCTGCAGCCCCCAGGTCTGTGGGGCTACGCAAGCGGTTCCCAAAGAGCTTTAGAACAAGGCATAGTTTTCCCTGCTTGTTCTTTGAGCGGGGACCCATCTCCAGTCGTATGGCTATTTTTATGCCTGGCGCGGTGCGTAGTGGGAAAGGGTGGTGTCGAGGTTGAAGGCAGCAGGAAAGCCCGCAGCCCCCAGGTCTGTGCGGCTACGCAAGCGGTTCCCAAAGAGCTTTAGAACAAGGCATAGTTTTCCCTGCTGGCTCTTTGGGCATGGGACCCATCTCCAGCCATAGGCCATTTTTGTGCCTAGCGCGGCGCCAAGTGGGAAAGGGTGGTGTCGAGGCTGAAGGCAGCAGGAAACCCCGCAGCCCCCAGGTCTGTGCGGCTACGCAAGCGGTTCCCAAAGAGCTTTAGAACAAGGCATAGTTTTCCCTGCTGGCTCTTTGGGCGGGGGACCCATCTACAGACATATGGCCATTTTTGTGTCTGGCCCGGCGCCAAGTGGGAAAGGGTGCTGTCGAGGCTGAAGGCAGCAGCAAAGCCTGCAGCCCCCAGGTCTGTGGGGCTACGCAAGCGGTTCCCAAAGAGCTTTAGAACAAGGCATAGTTTTCCCAGCTGGCTCTTTGGGCGGGGGACCCATCTCCAGTCGTATGGCTATTTTTATGCCTGGCGCGGTGCGTAGTGGGAAAGGGTGGTGTCGAGGCTGAAAGGCTGAAGGCAGCAGGAAAGCCTGCAGCCCCCAGGTCTGTGGGGCTACGCAAGCGGTTCCCAAAGAGCTTTAGAACAAGGCATAGTTTTCCCTGCTGGCTCTTTGGGCGGGGGACCCATCTCCAGCCATAGGCCATTTTTGTGCCTAGCGCGGCGCCAAGTGGGAAAGGGTGGTGTCGAATCTGAATGCAGCAGGAAAGCCCGCAGCCCCCAGGTCTGTGCGGCTACGGAAGCGGTTCCCAAAGAGCTTTAGAACAAGGCATAGTTTTCCCTGCTGGCTCTTTTGGCAGGGGACCCATCTCCAGCCATATGGCCATTTTTGTGCCTGGCGCGGCGCAAAGTGGGAAAGGGTGTTGTCGAGGCTGAAGGCAGCAGCAAACCCTGCAGCCCCCAGGTCTGTGGGGCCAAGCAAGCGGTTCCCAAAGAGCTTTAGAACAAGGCATAGTTTTCCCTGCTGGCTCTTTGGGCATGGGACCCATCTCCAGCCATAGGCCATTTTTGTGCCTGCCACGACGCCAAGTGTTAAAGGGTGGCTTTGAGGCTGAAGGCAGCAGGAAAGCCTGCAGCCCCCAGGTCTGGGGGGCTACGCAAGCGGTTCCCAAAGAGCTTTAGAACAAGGCATAGTTTTCCCTGCTTGTTCTTTGGGCGGGGGACCCATCTCCAGCCGTATGGCCATTTTTGTGCCTGGCGCGGCGCCAAGTGGGAAAGGGTGGCTTTGAGGCTGAAGGCAGCAGGAAAGCCCGCAGCCCCCAGGTCTGTGGAGCTACGCAAGCGGTTCCCAAAGAGCTTTAGAACAAGGCATAGTTTTTCCCTGCTGGCTCTTTTGGCAGGGGACCCATCTCCAGCCGTATGGCCATTTTTGTGCCTGGCGCGGCGCCAAGTGGGAAAGGGTGCTGTCGAGGCTGAAGGCAGCAGCAAACCCTGCAGCCCCCAGGCCTGTGCGGCTACGCAAGCGGTTCCCAAAGAGCTTTAGAACAAGGCATAGTTTACCCTGCTGGCTCTTTGGGCGGGGGACCCATCTCCAGCCGTATGGCCATTTTTGTGCCTGGCGTGGCGCCAGGTGGGAAAGGGTGCTGTCGAGGCTGAAGGCAGCAGCAAAGCCTGCAGCCCCCAGGTCTGTGCGGCTACGCAAGCGGTTCCCAAAGAGCTTTAGAACAAGGCATAGTTTTCCCTGCTGGCTCTTTGGGCGGGGGACCCATCTCCAGCCGTATGGCCATTTTTGGGCCTGGCGCGGCGCCAAGTGGGAAAGGGTGGATTTGAGGCTGAAGGCAGCAGGAAAGCCTGCAGCCCCCAGGTCTGTGGGGCTATGGAAGCGGTTCCCAAAGAGCTTTAGAACAAGGCATAATTTTCCCTGCTGGCTCTTTGGGCGGGGGACCCATCTCCAGACATATGGCCATTTTTGTGCCTGGAGCAGCGCCGAGTGGGAAAGGGTGGTGTCGAGGCTGAAGGCAGCAGGAAAGCCTGCAGCCCCCAGGTCTGTGGGGCCAAGCAAGCAGTTCCCAAAGAGCTTTAGAACAAGGCATAGTTTTCCCTGCTGGCTCTTTGGGCGAGGGACCCATCTCCAGCTGTATGGCCATTTTTGTGCCTGGCGCGACGCCAAGTGGAAAGGGTGGCTTTGAGGCTGAAGGCAGCAGGAAAGCCCGCAGCCCCCAGGTGTGTGGGGCTACGCAAGCGGTTCCCAAAGAGCTTTAGAACAAGGCATAATTTTCCCTGATGGCTCTTTGGGCGGGGGACCCATCTCCAGCCGTATGGCCATTTTTGTGCCTGGCGCGGCGCCAAGTGGGAAAGGGTGGCTTTGAGGCTGAAGGCAGCAGGAAAGCCCGCAGCCCCCAGGTCTGTGGGGCTATGGAAGCGGTTCCCAAAGAGCTTTAGAACAAGGCATAATTTTCCCTGCTGGCTCTTTGGG